>NC_091184.1:35469979-35747479 GCF_040958095.1 Procambarus clarkii | reverse complement strand
TCCATTCATTCTGGTTTCTCCTATCGTACTGAATTTAAATGAACTCTGTATTGAATTTGCATCTTCAACATTCTCATTTAATCCACTCCATTTATTTATGACACTTAAGCTGAATAAGTTTTTTCCGAACATCTTCGAGTCATTTGTGTGTCTAGTTTCCATCTAGATCCCCCTTGTTCTATTGCTCCATACTTTGAACATTGCTTCTGTGTAATTAGTTAATACCCCCTTAGAATCTTGTATGTTATTCTATCTGCTCTTTACCTTCTGTCATTCAATGTGGTGAGGTTTGGTTCCCTTATTCTGTCTTCATAGCTCAGTTCCCCTTTGCCCAGGAATGAGTCTTGTTGCATATCTTTGGCCCTTTTCTTGTCTTATGTTTTTTTGTTTTTTAGGTGAAGGTTCCATGTTAAGGCAGCATACCCAAGAGTAGGAACATGAAAAGATTGTAAAGAGTATAGCACTTGGATGGCTCCATTGTTAACATTCCTGAAGGCTACCCAGATGTTGACTAGCTTGGCATTTACTGCTGAATGAGTGTTTCATTTCTTAATAGTTTTATTTGTAAGTCTAGCGCTCTCTGAAGTGGGAAGCTGCTTCCCCTTCATTCGATACTGTCCTGTATTTGAGATCTCACTCCTGTTCCTATTCTCATAACATTGCAAATGCCATTCTTCAAACCACCCCTGAAGACTGGCTAGTTCATTATGCAATGTATCATGGTCCTTCTCTGTTCTGACCCTTTTTGTAGTTTTGTATGTATGCACTGTATAGTACCTGTATACCAAGACATATGTATCAGAAGTATATAACAAAATTGATTTTCATTTCCTTTTAACAGCACGTACAGACAGTCCGGACAATGATTCGGCATTTAGTGACAATGTTTCAATGCTGTCTTCGGAAAGTTCAGCATCCAGTGGTGCTTCCGGGAGTGCTGGCTCAAGACATGACCCTGGCAAGCATGTGTCACAGGTAGGTTGCTTCTCAATATAATGTTATCAAATGAGCATTTAGTATTAATCAAGAAACTATGTAAAGTATTGAATGTACATACTACATCAATAATATATATACTGGTGGGTGTGTGCGTGTCTATATACACACACACGGTTATATATTGTATGTACTGTATATATATATCATTATGTATATGTATATCTATATATATATGTAAATTATATATACTGTGTATATATATATATTATACAGTAATATATAGTACAGTATGTGTGTACTGTACAATATAAAATGAGTGGCTACATGATCGTAGTATGACAATAGTTGAAGACTCCTTGTTGACTGTGCATGCTGTTTTGTCATATATAAATATATTCTAGTTGTACTTAATAGCTAAGAGTTGCTTAACAAGTAACAAAAATTATAAATCAATTTACCGGAAGATTTTAACTTGCGGACTTAGATACGTTTAATTTAACGAATGTGATTCAATTTTTATTTAATTTTAACAAACTTGGCAACCAGATTTAACATAAGGCTACCTGTCAAGTTAGTACAGTATAATAATTCATATTGTCACTACAGGTATTATTAATATTAACTGATTTTGAGAGAGATTTGAAAATGTACAAAATGGTGCAGTTCTGGTTATTAAGTACAAATATATATATATAATATAAATTCACATACACATGTACACACACATACTTTGGCGGAGATGCAAAAAGGAACTTTGAGAAAGGTATAGTGACCAAATGTAGAACAGATCCAGGCCTTTTCTATAAATTCATTAAAAGCACACTGCATTTAAAGGATAAAATCCAGAGATTTAGAACGGGGAACAGGACTACTGAGAATGAAAAAGAAATGTGTGAAATGCTAAATGAACGGTTCCAAGGTGTGTTTGTACAAAATGAGAATTTCAGTGACCCAGACCCAATACCAATTCCAGAGCATGCCATAGAATACATAGTAGTTTCCCCAAGATGAAGTTGCGAAATTACTCGAGAGCTTAGGAAGAAATAAAGCAGTTGGACCTGAAGGAGTGTCACCTTGGGTGCTGCGAGAATGTGAGCACCTGAGCTGAACATTCCACTCCAATTAATATTCAAGACATAGTACCGCTCTATAAAAAATGGTAGTCAAGAGGAACCTCTAAATTATAGAGGTTCCAGTTTCCCGTATCATTAACAAGCGTCATAGTCAAAACACTAAAAACAATAGTTAAAAGCAAATTTGGTTTGGTTAAAACCAAAAACCAGAAGAGAATTAAATGAGTTGAACGCCTAGAGAGTAATGACATAATGGAAAGACAGTATGGCTTTCGAACAGAAAAATCCTGTGTAACAAATCTTGGCTTTTTAACAAGCTGGAGGGGTGACAGGAAGACCTATAACATGGATGAAAATTTTTTCCGACAGACAGGAGGGTAGTAATCAGAGACGGTGTATCTGACTGGAAGTGTTACTAGCGGAGTACCATAGGGTTCGGTTCTTGCACCAGTAACGTTCATCGTCTACAAATTATATGAATATGTTTGTGAATGATGCTAAGATACTGGGAAGATAGGAGATGCAGCTTGTTCAAGCTGCATCACTCACTCACTGTGCATCACATCACTCATAGAGATGTAGGATTGTAATGCCCTACAAATCAATCTAGATAAAATAAGTGCTTGGAGCATCAAGTGGTAAATGGAATTCAGTGTGAATAAATGCCATGTTATGGAATGTGGAATCAGAGAAAATAGACCACACACAACTTAAAATTATGTGGAAAGGAATTACAGAACTCTAATAAAGAACAAGATCTAAGGGTGGTTTTGAATAGTAAGCTGCTGCCAGAGGAACATATAAAGAACATTGTGAGAGGAGTGTGTGCATCGCTTTCCAACTTCAAACTTGCTTTTAATTATATGGATGGTGGCATACTAAAGAAACTGTTCATGACTTTTGAGACCAAAATTGGAATGTGTGTGGTGCCCAAATCTCAATAATCACACAAAGAAACTGAAAAAGGTGCAACGGCATACTACAAAATGGCTTCCGGAACTGAGAAAAGAGATACGAGAAGAGACTAGCGGCGTTAAACATGCCAAAACTAGAAGATAATAAAGAGGTGACACGATCACCACTTACACAATACTAACAGGAATCGACCAAATTGATAGAGGGAATGCCTGAAACCAGCAACATCACGAACAAGAGGACACGGATTCAAGCTAAGGAAACAAAGGTCCCCCAAAAATATTAAAAAGCTTTCTTTTGCAAACGGTAGATGATTGGAACAAGCTAAGTGAGATGAACAAACGGTAGATGATTGGAACAAGCTTACACTATAATTAGTGTAAGAAGGTGGTGGCCAAAGCCATCAGTAGTTTGTGTTATATGACAGAGTACTGGGAAGACAGGACACCATGAGCATAGCTCTTATCCTGTAACTACACTTGGGCAATTACACACACATACACACACACACACACTCACACTTTATGTATATTCTTAGATATAGTGAAGTTTGGGAGTACAGTAACCTAAATACAATGTGGCCTTTTATACATATTGTTTGATGAGGTCTGTATCATTTACTGTAACTTATAGCAGAATTTCTTACAGATTAGCACAAAATGAGCAATAAAATTTTATTACTAATGTTATTTACAATACGGTATGCAAAACAGGACTGTGATTTCCTTGCATTTGGGAAAATAGTTCATGAAGAATTGTTAATTTGGGAGGACAGTTTAATATTAGATAAAATAATTTGTATATCTGACTTTCAATCACATTTTGTATTGATAAAATACCTGGAATAGATTAGAAATTCTGCTTAAATTTTGATCTTTAAATTAGATAATAGAAATGATGGTCTCCTCATACAAATACAGTTTTTATTTTAATTGTTAACTGTATGGAGTGGTTTATCATAACCAGGTCCATATTATTACAATTGATAAGTTATCAAATTTGTTGAGTATAATACTGATTAGAACATGTGTGAACCAAATTAGTTTAGTACTGGAATTAACTGCTTGCATTTGTGTCATATTGTAAGGGTATCTTTGCCAATTTAACTACTAACCTAATTAACAATGATGTGCAGTGGCACTTTACCCTCTTACTGCAAACAATACTGTATTTGTTCTTGTTTCTCCCCTGTTGCCTTTGCATGATGCTTGGTTTGCATGATGGTGATGGTACAGACCCTTTTCCTGACGTTACCTCAGCTGGCTGACCTGCTGAAGGATTGTGGGTTGGACAAGGTTAGTTGAAGATGACTATCAGACTCCTCCCTGTATCTTACACTTCATAACCTTAAAGCCCTGCCACTGTAGGAACCAATTAAGTACAGTATTGGATTAAATATTTGTCTAACCATTCAAATTAACTTTGTAATGTCAAAAACTATGCCATAATGTTTGTTTTTTAGTACAGTACTCATATGTTTTTGTTGGTTAGATATCTTCTTTTACCCTTACATAGGCTAAAATGATTGTTTATCTCCAAGAAAATAATGAAGGATATGCAGAATAATCAAGGAAAATTTAATGACTATTTTTAACTCGGAACATTTCAATAAGAACCCGATACTCATTTCTTTCTTCTGGCAGGTGGAACAAGCTGCAAAACTCAAAGCAGAAAAGATCAAAATGGCTTTAGAGAAAATCAAAGAAGCTAATGTAAAGAAGTTGTTTATTAAAGCCTTCACATCAGATGGGTCAACAAAATCTTTACTCGTTGACGAGAAGATGACAGTCGTACACGTCACGAGGCTATTGGCGGATAAAAATCATGTGAGGATGGACCCAAAATGGGCAGTAGTGGAGCATATTCCGGATCTTTATATGGGTTAGTTCATCTGAGATTTTCAATGTAAATTTTTTTTTTACTTTATGAAATGTTAAACTGTATTATAATTTATTTGGCTTGCTTATATTGCATATACATGTACATACAGTATATTCTGCATCCTGTACAATATTTATTGAAATGTTGAAAATGTCATACTGAAGTTAATATTTTACTTATTCCATAGAACGAATATATGAAGATGACGAGATGTTGGTTGAGAATCTTCTTCTTTGGACAAGAGATAGTAAAAATAAGTTGCTGTTCCTTGAAAGACCTGATAAGTATGATTTGTTTCTGCGACCAGAGCAATATATCCTTATTGGGTCATCATCACAGAAGAATTCGGATCTGGATGATGAAGGAAGAAGTACACTTATCGAGGTAAAATACAGCTCTTGACATTAATGTATCAAGTTCATTAATTTACCATTACCCCTTCCAAATTTAAGTTTTAATGTTTCTATAATACTTTAATACTTAGTCTTCCTGTCTTCGTGACTTCTTTTGACAATTACTTATACTTTGTTTAATACTTTTCCACATTTCATATGAGGATGTGATGATTACCAGTTAAATTGGTTAAGCCTAATTATTTATTTTACCACCTAATCCACTGTCTTAATATTTTTCCATGGTGATACATTTTCTATAATTCATAGAGCATTACTTAAAATATCTTATGATTAGATCTAGGTAGAGATCAAGGAAAAGTGGCCTAAATATCTAAATCTATAGGTTTCGTATAAGATGCCTTGTTTCATATGCAGTATTTTTACTATGAATATGATTGTGTACAGTGGAGGTACTAGTTTACTGGACAGGCACAGTTGCGTATACAAAAAGGCTGTACGAATTGCCTAGTGTGGTGGATAGCATGCTCACTTGTATGTCTCAAGGAAGAACAGTGTAGGTTTGAGCTCTAGGCAGGGAGGAATGGTTGACCACCAGTCCTTAACTGTTCATCCAGAAGTAATTGGAAACCTGGTTATATGCAATTGGTGGATCATGCCTGCTTGATACCTGCTTGATGGAGTCTTGGAAGTTGTTGTTCTCCCCAAGCCTGGCCCGAGGCCAGGCTTGACTTGAGAGTTTGGTCCACCAGGCTGTTGCTTGGAGCAGCCCGCACATCATGTTCTGGGGATAAACAAATTGGGTTAAAGTATAGTTCAACTGTAGGATAGGAAGGTCAATGATGGTAAACAGGAATTGAAAAGCTTCTGCTCCTGTACCCTTGTTAAAAAAAAGTTATGGACTGGTAAATCCTTCCATACGAGTGTCGAGTTTTATGACCTGGCAACCAAGACCAGTCAAGATGGAGGAGGGTGGGCACAGAGTATGTTGTTCAGACTTGTCAAGATTTTTTACAATACTTTAGCCAAAGGTGACATAAGAAGCTATCAGTCAATGTTTCAAGAGCAGTAATGAGTATTGGATTGTCTGGAGGCATTAGTGCACCAGGCAAAATATGTAAAAGGCAGAACTCTTAGATCTTTATCTACTGGGTAATTCCCTTTTGATACAGTGAGGCAAGCACACAACTTCAAGAACAAATATTAGATTACTCAACCATAGGAAGATTTTACAATGCATCTGGTACAAGTAGCTAGGATGCGTGGCATAAAATGGTAGACATTACTCCTTCATAGTCGCTAACCCACAAGTCTATGCATAAGGACTGATAGGCCTCTGAACTCATTAAAGTGTAGAAGACAGAGGCCATGCAGAAGAGTGCTGTACAGTATTTTGATGGACAGTGGACAGTTGGCCGATTCTTGGGTAGTCAACAAGAAAAACTCTCGTATCTGGTACAGACCAATATGAAGCTTCCTCTTTCCACTGTGGTTGCCACCATTCATATTGTTAGATGCCACTGGGTGCTTCTCTGTACAAGATAATTTAAATTGTATGTAGTCACAGTACAGTAATTTTGAAATAGTCCCTAGCCTGCCCTCCAGGTAAAAGATCTAATCAGTGAGTGAATAATTTACTGATCAGTAAAAAAAGTATAAGTGGATAAATGAGTGATTCATACTTTTGTCAGGAAAATTGTTTCATAGTGTGTATTGAACAAACTCTACAGTACTGTTCAAGCAAACTTTATATACTTTATGCATTTACCTTTTAACATCTTTTAATACAAATATTTTAGAGAATAAGCATTATTTTATTTTTCCCCTTAGGAGTTCTTCTCAAGTACAGGTGTAGGTGTTCCTGAAGTTGAAGGTCCTCTCTTCCTTAAGTCTGAAGGCAAGAAAGTCTGGAAGAAATACTATTTTGTCCTTCGAGCCTCAGGACTGTACTACTGTCCAAAAGGCAAATCTTCTCGCTCTTCCAAGGATTTAGTGTGTCTCACAACTCTGGAAGTAAATCAGGTTAGTTATTCTCAGTCTCTCGCTATCGTCAGATTTCCGAGAGGTTTGTTGGCCCATACAATTTTGTTTAAGTTTACATACATTAAGTGTGAGGGGTAATATAAATAATAGGCAAAGAAAACCTGATAGGGTGGGCCAGGAAAGGAAAGTGGCTGATGCACTGAAAGCCCTGGTTAGAAAAAATATAATAGTATTATATGTGACGGCATCATTTTTGTTAAGGGTTGCACATTTTTAACATTTACACTTGTCCTTTTCCAATATATTTCAAGCAGCTGATGGTGAAAAGAATTGTAACATATTTTGCCTTTAGCAAAGCCTTTGAACTGCACCTCATGAGAGAGTTGTTAGTCATGGGAGAGCATCCAGAATTATGCCGAGTGGACACGGGAAGTGTGCAAGAAAGCAGGGATTTCATGTGAATGTTGCACAGGATATAGAAAGTGATAAGATTTAGTGGAAGTGTTTGTAAGGAGGAAGTGACTGTGTTAGCAGTATACTATAATATTAATGTGCATGGAAATTCATGAGCAGCACTGTAAACTTGGTCATTTGAGGCAATAGTGCTGCTGCAGTAGATAATTGTGTTGGTGGACCATCTGTGATGGTCTGTAGTATAGTTTAATGAATGGACAAGTGCTAGTTTTTTAATATATACGCCCTTTCACTATACAGTATTTCTTATTTTTCTCTGGCCTGGTGGCCTCCTCGATCTTAAAAGTGAGACAAAGTAATCATAGTGATGTTCATAGACCCAAGAGTGAGTTAGTGACTAGTAGACATGTTTAAGTTTAAGAGGAGTCACTAAGGCCTACTTGCATTTCATCCAACAAAATTGGCAGACATTTCAATTTTAATAATACTTGTCCTCCTATGGGGATTGTTTTACAACATGGTGCAGAGGTAATTCTTTATTGCAAGTACAAAAATACTATACATTAAAGTCAAAATATTTTGCCTATAATAACATACAACCAAAAATTAAAGTATCCTAATTCACAGGGATGAACTTTAAGAGGTAACTCGATGCAAGTGTAACTACTTAGCCAAAAGAGCATTGGATATTCAGTTCCTGAAATCAATATTTGGATTTGTAATCTTTCAACTACTGCCCATAGTATGGGTTAAAATGCATAATAAAAATTGCTACAAATTGTAAACCGATTGAAGAAATGGGAAGAAAAGTATGTGTTGCAATTTATATACATTTATGCATAATATAGGTACAGTATATCATTTGACATGCCTGGCCCTTTGTAAATACAGCAATATTAATTTTTGTTTAATAATTCATTTTTTTAAACTTGTATTTAATAATAATAATTTATTTAGGAAAAGTACATACATAGTTGCAGAGTTACAGTACAAACATTCTGTTAGATTTAAAGATAGAGGTAGTACATACAATACCTAAAGCCTCTAGTACGCATAGCGTTTCGGGCAATCCCAAATCCCAATTCGGGATTTGTATCATCCATTCCAGGCAAATAATAGGTTTTTATTAAAGTTTTATAAAAAATGTTCTAACTAATGAATGTCATCAAACTATTTAGTTTTTTAGATTACTATAAAGAAGCAAAGTTTTTTGCAAACAATGTTGTAGATTTGCACATTACGGGTATAAGCTGTTGTCTTGCTTTCACAAAGTTTGCATATTTGGTCTGTATAAGGTTTTGCGTATACATTTTCTGTATACAAAGTGGCAGTCAAACAAAATGTGTGTTGAAATTACATAAATACTTTGTATAAACTGCAGGTATATTATGGTGTGGGATGGAAAAAGAAATACAAGGCTCCAACAGACTGGTGTTTCGCCGTTAAGCATCCGCACTTACAAGCCAAGAGCAGCAAGTACATCAAGTACCTGTGCTCCGAGGACCCCCGCACACTTGCCCAGTGGGTGATGGGAATTAGAATTGCTAAGGTTAGTTCCTTGTGTTGATAATTTTGATCTCTGCTAGAAAATAAGATTTGTGTCAAATGTAATGTATGTTATTGAATAATGTTGAATTATTTTTAAAGTTGTTAAAATTTTACAGGATAAATTAAGAAGAAAAAACAAAAATAGCTCTCCATTGCTACACTATTACTAATGCAATAACTATTGTACTGCTGTTAGCGATATTAATATTACTCCAACTACTACTGCTTTACCAGTGTCATACTATTTAAACTATTACAGTAATATTCTGCTACTGCTGATGTATTGAATTAGTTTTTACTATGTAAAAAGCAGCAGTCTTGGGAATTATGATTGCTATTTCTTATTCTTTCTCTGATTATTTTTACCAGAACTTTCAACCTTCTCTGATGTAATTTAAATTTAATATGTGAGGAATTTGATAATTATTTTCAATTGGGAAACAAGAATTAAATTTTTTTTTACATTTTTGGCATTTGAAATTCTGTAAATAAACTCTTATTTCCCCCATAGGGTTTTAAACTGTTAATAACACATACATGTTTTAAGTAATGATTTTTAGATAGCATCTAAGCTTAAATTGTTTGTGCTTAAATATGTTATGTTTACAATACAGTAACATGTATATATTAATATTGCCCACAGAGTGGAAGAAGATTGCTTGACAATTATCGTGCCCTAGTTGAAGACTTGGCCCAAGAGGATATTGACATGTTAGCTTCATCAAGATCATTTAGCATAGCTTCAATGGCAGGTCAAAGTGGTATTGGTGGTGGATCTCGTGGCACATCCCAAGCAACTACTCCATCTTCCGAGTCTCGTTCTCTAGATTCTTGTCTAGCTCCAAGCCTCACACCAAGTGTTCTTGATGGAGACGAAGGAGATGAAGATGCACACTCTTCAGCAGGGTCATCTTCACAGGATACTCCTGTGAACACATTAGGCCGTCCACCTGTCTGGCGGCAAGACAGCTTGAAGAGTGGCTCTTCCAGTAGTTCAAGTGGTTGTTTAAGTGAACGTTCATCAGCAGGTACACCCACTGGGGAGCATGGATTTGAATCTGAGTTTCCACAAGGAACTATTAAGAGGAAGCCGTCCAATAATCCAAAGCTTCCCCTTACATCAACAACAAGATTACTTGTAAAAGAAGTGGATGGAGAAGATGTTGTAGACTCTGCCTCAGGGCGAGGAACACTTCGTCAGAGTGTGCGTCGCTCGCTGTCGGAGGAAGTTAACACGTTACGCAGGCGTAATTCCCAGTCACGATCCAGTGTTAGTAGTAGTAGTGCATCAAGTAATGTCGTAAATAGTAATATGTCAAGCCCAGTGCCTCAGGAGGAAGAGATGGACAGTTTACCATTGCCACCACCACCACTTGAACTGTCTGAATGTGCCATGGAATCTTTACCACCTCCACCACCAGAGTTGTTGGCATCTACCCTCAGCCTTAATTCACTTCCTCCTCCACCTGATGAGGATTCTCTGCCGCCCATCAATCCAGAAGATCTCATGATGGCTAGCATAACGTCATTGCCGCCACCACCACCACCTAGTCCACCAAAGCCCTCTAGTCCCCCACATACTGGGGTGCCACCACCCCCACCACCGCACTCAAGTTTGCCATCACAAATTAATGTGCCACACCCACCACCTCATGGTCTGCCATTACCACCACCTACTACACCTAAGCCAACAAAGTCGAAGGGTGTTGGTTCCCCTATTTATGGTAGCTCTCCAGTTTATCAAACTGCAGGCTCGCCTGTTTATCAGTCTACTGGTTCACCGGTGTATCAGTCGGTAACACCACCTGCAGTAGCACCAAAACCAAAGCGTGACTCTAATGAATCTGCAATCTATGCTTCTCCGCCATTCTTGGCTGAATTACGGGCCCATAATGCACCACAAGTAGGGCTTAGTCCACAGCCACCTTCATCCAGTCATAATGGTGGCTGGCATCCTGACTCTCCATTACCACCACCTCCACCTTCTCCTCCTCCACACCAGCCAGTGTATGCACAACCACAAAAGAGTCCACAGAAAAAAGTTAAAAGAATTACTTTCATGGATGATGTACAGAATATACCTCCAACACCAGAGTCCCCAACTGCAAAACCACCTCTCCCACGACGTTCGGAGTCCACAAGACTATCTATAAACCCAGGACGTTTGGATAGTCCAGGAAACAAAATTACACCACCAAGATCTTTCTTGAATAATCTACAGCGAGTCATGCAGAAAAAGTGGCAAGTTGCACAAAAATGCAAAGACTTTGATAAGATGCCTCATGAAGTTTTAGGGTTTAGAGACCCAATTTTGCCCAGTGAAGCAGAACGGAATGTTGGAGCATGGATCCAGGAGCATTATGGCAGTCTGTACGAGAACCTCTCTCCACATGGTATCCCTCCTAGTGCTGACTCGGTAGATGTAGCACAATCGGTTAATAGCCACACTTTGCAGCCTTCGCCCCCTCCACACGCTGATGATCCACACCGCTTATCTCAGACTATGCCTGGCAGAAAGAAACCACCGCCACCCCCACCTAAACGCTCAGATTCCACACACCTCAGTACGCGGCAATGACGACTGCGACATTAGTGGCCACTTGTCTTGTTACACGTGTTACCCCACTTGCACCTGAAAGGAGGCTTAATATTATTATATATTTAATATTGTTACTTAATGAATGTTGCCGCTGTTCATAGTTTCCTTATGGTAGCAGAGCCAGTGCTGACAAAGTGGCAATGTTAAGAAAATTGGGTTTCTCTCTACAGGATGCCTCCAGTGTAACTGGAATGGGCAACTGTCAAGACTTCAGAAGTCAGTAGTGTATTTCCATTTGAATATGAATTTATATTTCTTAATGTCCTTATTGATGTAAAGTACCTTTAATCATAGTATTAATGAGATTGTTACATGTATTGTGGCGAGCTTGTTGGTGGTTTCTTCCAATGGTGCTACAACCTGGGCTGGTTAATGAACAGTAGTGGTATAATGTCCATATGGGCATGGAACTAGTTAAGTGTTGCCTTGGGCTAAATAGCATGGCCTTTGAGTGAAACGTGCCGTTTATTTGGGTCAGCCGGGAAATTGGCATGGGTTACTGTACCCCTCCAGGCTTCAACCTGCTCCCTCATAGTTATCACAGTTAACACTAGGCCAGCCATCTAGATTTGGAGAGCATCAACATAGACAAAGATATATGGAACTTACAGAGATTTATTAAACAGTCAATGCTGCCACATGCATGTTAAGACTGTAATATGAATTAGCAGCAAGTAGTTAATGTTGGATAACTGGTGATTGCATGTCAATTTCTACAATAGAAAACTGACAGCTGTGGATACTTGATGGTATTCATTTTATGTTTGACCAGTTAGTTATGAAACCAAATGTGTAAAGGTGTATATTGTACATTGGATAAGTTTTTGTATTTTTTGTAAAGATGTTAAGCTGACCCTGAATCTACAGAAATGTAGTAGGGGGTCAGGAATTTTTTACATTTTTACTGTAACAATTTATTTTTTATGGTTTAATGTGTTTGATAATGTGCATAAAAAAAGTTCTTTCTTTTTCTTTGACTGTTTTCTATCCATATTGCTGCTATGTGCAATTATGAGTCTTGTAAAAAGTAAACTGGATGAGTGGATGTTTTTCTATGTAATGAGATAATAAGCACATGTAACTGCCTGCCAGATTTCTTTATGTATGATAGATCCATCCAATTGAACTCTTCTTTCATGTTTCTAACTACTTAAGGGTTTCCTCTGCTTTAAAAATAATTTTATAGTCAAGATGTGTAATTTCTATTATGAAATTTAAGATCCAGATGTGATCTTTTTGTGTGACTTAGTCAGAAATTGTATACATGTAAAGTCTAAGAGCCCATTTCTAGTACCTGCAAGAATTTATTATTCATTACATAATACGGTTAGCTTTCAAAATTCACGAGTACCTGTTAAGAACGCAGTGCATGCCCTCGGGGATTAAGGCAGAGGATCCTACGGGTAATAGATTTTTTACAGTTTGTGTTGCATTTACATAAATTAATATGATTGGTCACTGAAACGAAGCAAATATCTTGCTTTTAACAAGACAATGACCATGATATATCCACAAGTCTTTCTGCTTCTTAATTTCATAAATATCAACATTTAAAAAGCTTTATCAAGATCTCTCATCACTATAATATTTAAATGTAATTTGGCATGTGAGTGATAAGCAACCTGTAAAATGGAACTTCAGCCTACCCTCTCCTTTCCCCAACAAAAGTAACAAAAAAAATAGGAAATGGAAAAAAGAAAACTAACCCCTGGGTTATTGTTAAGCATTAGGTTTTATAAACCCTCAGTTCTTCAATATTATAATTATGAAAATTGCTGGAGTAGTACATACAACACTGTGTTGGCATTGTGCATAGAGCTCCAGTTTAAAAGATATATTAATCTTCACTCATTAAGCATTACTATTATACAGTCAATGGGGTTTCATGGTAGTAATCTAACATTTTTTTTCATTTAAGTTGGTCTCCGTAGGCCCCATTTTGTTAATGGTAATACTGTATATTGCTTATAGATACTGATCTTATTAAACGAGGACAGGCATTCGGCTTCTATTACTTAAGTTATACCAAGGAGTTTTAAATGGCAAAAAGATTCGTATACAAATTTGTTTCCCCAATTAAAATTATAAAGAGTAACGAGTCCTTGAAACTCCATTTATGTTGACTGTTCAGCCGTCACTTCACATGAGATGTAAATCTTCCTCAGTATGTATAGCAATATTTTGAGTTAAATGGACAATGAGACTTGAAAATATTGATGTATTCCATGAGGCAAACTGTTCCCCTTCAATGACTATAATTGTCATTTGTTTCGTCCAAACACATTGTTTTTCTGCATGTTGTACCTAATAGCCAGAGTTGCCTAACAAGCCAAATTTTCGAGACATTGAATTTTTTTCCAACATTTTTGCTAATGAAATAATAGTTTTCATTGTATTATATATGATTGAAATTTTGTTTAGTGAAAACTAACGGAAATTTGATCAAACATAACCTACCTAACCTGATATAACTTAGGTAATTCATGTTTTCCGTATAATTAGTTCTTTTCTAACAATATATTTGGAAAGAAACATTTGAAGATTATTCTGCCTTTTGGGCACATCAGACCTTGCATACTAGGCCAAGAAGTGTGGTTCTGGTTATTAGGCATGATATATATAAATACACACACACACACACACACACACACACACACACACACACACACATTGCCCTTAACTATGAAAATGAATTTCCAAGCATTATAATGCAGAGATTCCATTACCCAGTATTAAGTCCAACATTAACTGATGGAGCAGGGTGTTTGAGTGCTAAATATGATTCTAAAATTGTCGTATAGCTGAATATTTTACATCATCCACACTTTGCCTTTTGTGCATGGCTAACAACTTTGCCTTTATATATATTAATACTAATTTCAATAATTTCTACATCTCCAGTGTTGTTGCTTTACCATTTCACAAACCTAGGCCATGTAGTACTGTACCTTGCTTTTTCTTGATTTTTTATATAATATCTTTAATTGTATTGGCAGCCTATTTCATATTGTAACTACCAAATCTGATGTAATGCGCTCATTTTTGTTTGTCCTTACCATCTGTGTTGTATTTTTTTTCCGCCACTGTTGAGTGTTCATTACTTGCCAGCTATGAGCCACAGAATAGACTACCGAGCTATCAATCACTGTGTGTTTGGTCTACTAGTCTCGTCCTTGTGACCTCCCAGGTATGTTGGTTTCTCCTAACCTTGTGCTGCCTGTCTTAATTTGTACCAGACTTTCATGGAAAAAACTGACAAAACTTGTTTCTCACCTGGTCTCTTTTTAGTCTCCCCTGGTTACCTGTGGTATCCAGAGAGTCTTCTTGGTAACTGGTTTGAGGATGTGTGTCCAGAATCCAGTGGCCTTGTGCCAACTTCCACATTGTACAGAAATTATATATACACAGTAATAAAAATTATCTCCAGTAAAGAATGAATAATTAGTTTAATATATACCTGCAGTAAAGGTAGGATTGGTTTACATGAAAGAAAGGAAAGCAGTCAAACTTGAATAACTAATAACTTTCAATTCCAATAATTTAATAACTTTCATTTCCAGCACTGGTTCTTTGGTCCAAATCATAATAATAATTAGCACATACAAAGTAGCCATGTAAGGGAAACATTGTAGCCTAAAAAGGAAACGTAGTGCCTAAATCTTTCACTTTATAAAGGATAGGAAAAACTTAATCAAAAAGGTAAGTTCAAAATATAAATAAGAACGACTTTGAATAACATTGTTAAAGGTGATTGTAACAAAATGTTTGTGTTGAGACTGGAAAGGTTGTCAATAAAATAAAATTGGGTAAATAAATCTCATAAATCAAATGTGTGGAACATTCTTATAAAAAGCATTCTTATATAAAGCTTTATAACAAGTTTATAAAATTAAGCTATTCTGACAAACTGACGTCAGCATTTTTAAAAAGAATGCTTTACCAAAAATACAAAGTTTTGATGGGCTGATAACAGCTTTGATGGAAGCAGATATGTAAAGTACAGTACAGTATAATTTCAAAAGGTGCCAAGCCAGGAAAATAATGCACCACTGACTAGACATGCAAAAGGTGCTAAATATTACTCGAGATGCCAATTTGAGAACAGACGAGTGATATCAGAGGTATCGGACTCTCCAAGGATTCTAATACTGGACATCAAGGGATATTAAGAAAGCAAAACATACAATCATTCTGTAAATTGAGACAGTCTACAAATTGCACAACAAAATGGGACAGAACAGATACAAGAGGTCCACAGCCAACCAAAAGGATTAATAGGGGGGGGGGGGTCCACTTCCACCTGTTGAATAGGTATTGGGTCACTACCACCTGTTGGATGGGCATGGGGTCCACCACTGTCCACAGGATGGGTTCGGGGATCACTACCACCCACTGGATGGGTATGGGGCTCACTACCACCACTGTTGGATGGGTATGGGGGGTCCACTACCACCAAGAGGATGGATATATGGCCCAAAACCACCCACAGGATGGGTATGGGGTCCACCACCATCCACGGGATGGGCAACGGGTCCACTACCACCTGTAGGATAGGTATGGAGCCAACAACCGCCCTTAGGATGGGTATGGGGTTCACTACCATCCACAAGATTAGTATGGGGTCCACCGCCGCACAGATGTGGGCGGTAGTCGACTCTATACTCATCCTGTGGGCGGTACTGGGCCCCATACTCATCCAACAGTTGGTAGTGGACTCCATCAACATCGTACAAGTGGTAGTGGATCCCATACTCATCGAGTGACTATTTGCGGACCCTATATCCATCCTGAGGATACACTAGCAGTGTTGAAGGTGTTCATTAGAGACTCATTCGTATTTGGGAAAGTGAAGGAGTGGCTGTTGGCCATTGATAATTGACACTTCAGACTCGCAAAATATTAACCAATGGGGTGAGTTTTAGGGTGAATGGCAACCAATCAGTGGCAGGGTTTGGTTGGCTGTTGGTTATAAAAGTTGAATTACATACATTTTTGCTTAGCGCGTATACCAGCAAAAAGCGACGTTATTTTAAGAGGACGAGTTGGCTGTAGAGCCCGTCCTCAGACCAAATCCATTACCATGAGAAACCTTCCCCCCACACCCCTCAAACCACCTGGATCGTTATCTAGATATTTGTGATGGTAAGAAAACATATTACAGTTCCAGTAATAATCTATATGTAAACTGCCAAATTAATCTTTGTCGCAAATAGATTACTCTCAAGTTATAACTGTATTGTATTATAAATCGTTAGTATAAAATATAAGTGTATTTAGCCACAACCTAAAAACGTTTTTTAAGAATTTGGTTTTCTGTTAACAAAATGCTTGGGGTGCACTGAAATGTTTTTCGAAATTCATATTTCACATTACTGTCAATAATACATCGTAGTAACGTCAACAAACGTAATGAAATCGAACCTAATAAAACTCTAACCTAACCTGACCATGGATAGAGTAGATAATAGTGCTAATAATGTAGTCGTTCTCAATCCGTTCCCGTGAGTGTATTTCCCTGAGAACAGGTTGCTGCTGTAGCAGTTATCTGAGCTTCTAATTTGAGAGTAGTAGTAATATTTATGTTTTTGACCTGACTTCAGGCCAGATCTTCCAAGCAGTCCCATCGGACTGCTGCCCCTCAACCGGACTGCTGCCCCTCAGTCAGACTGCTGCCCCTCAACCGGACTGCTGCCCCTCAGCCAGACTGCTGCCCCTCAACCGGACTTCTGCCCTTAAACCCTGGACTGCTGCCCCTCAACCGGACTGCTGCCCCTCAACCGGACTGCTGCCCCTAAACCGGACTGTTGCCCCTAAGCCCCAGATATATTCTGGAGCCGCCGCTCTTCGTCGTTTCATTACTCCTTTCTCTTAACTTCTTTGTATCCATTGCTTTCTCATTTTCAGTTTTAACTCATTTTAATTATCGCTATGCTTCCTTTCTCATCACACCCTCGCTTTCTCTTTTATCCACTGGCTTTCTGTCGCCCACTTCCACTTCCTCAATTTATTCCCCCTTGCTTAATGTCCACTTTGCCTTCCTGCGGGTTGTATTCTTTCTCTGTGTGAACTGTTTTCTTTCCTAACTTTCTTTGTGCCCCTTTCTTTCTCTTATTTAAATATCCGTTTCCTCATTTTTTACTTTATTCTGCTTTCTTTTTCCCTCCTACCTCTACACTTTCTCTCTTCTCTCACTTTTGTTCTCTTTCTCCCCCCTGCTTTTCTACCCCTCTTTCCTATCACTTTTCTATTTTTTCTTTTCCTTAGTGTTTCTTTGTATTCCCCCACTTTCCCTTCCCTTCCGCTTTCTCTATAAATAATTTTATCTTTAACTTCTTTGCCTGGCTGAGGAGACGTGCTGTGACGACCCCCGGAAGTGTTTGTCTTGTTAAGCTCCTCTAGTGACCGAAGGATAGCAGATAGACTTAAGTGTTCGGTCACTTAAGTCACTGGTTCTTGACCTTTACTGCAGCTTGCATCCATTTGCTTGTTAAAAGTCATGTTCTTGTACAAATATAAGATGTTTATACATAGATATAATAAAACATAGCATAACGTTGTTCTCACATGACTTCTTAATCCTGTTGGATCACAGAGCCCGATCCCCTCCGGTTTGATTATGAGACTGCAAACCTAACCAAAAGGTCAAATAAATATTTTGCTTATATGACTGCATTGACTTCACTATTAAGACATCTGTGAAATATGAATTAATTAACCCTTATTTAAACTATCAAACCTCGTGTCAATTTTGTTATAAATTGAAATTGAAATAAGTTTATTGAGGTAAAATACACACAAAGGGATGAGGTAGCTCAAGCTATTCTCACCCCGTTCAGTACATCGTGTTAATACATACATAGACACACATCACAAGCAATAAACGTATCACCGAACATTCTGAGAGATAAACATATACATTTCCTCCTCTACACAAGTAATTTATTGCTTTAGAAAAGCCAAAATAAAGAATTAATGATTGGAAGAAATTGGCAAGATTAGGCAGTGTTTGTTCATATGAGTATAGTAGGGTAGTGACAGATGTATACAATGGAAAAATACCAGTACAATATTACCTTTTGAGAGCCTCAGTCCACCACTACATTGAGAATCACATTGTACATTGAAGTGCACTCAAAATATTTTGTTTATAATGTGAATTAAATGTTAGGCTTTGACTGACACCCTTGTTATTTCACTAGTGATCTTTTTCTATTCTGAACCACTAGTACCTAGCTGATATTGAAGAGCACTTGGGAGTGACCATCCAGCAGGTCGATCAAGAAATGAAAGTTCCAGTTGATGAATTTGATGGCAAAGTGATTTATGGTGAAGAGAGAGCCAATGTTGGTAAGTTTTCTTAATACAGTACAGTGTTTAAAATTGATGTGCAGTACACTATTTGTTCTTATTCTGTATGGAGAATGTTGTCATGACACACTATACTCCCAGTTGTTCCATGTTCTTTTCTGCATGCACTTTTGTAGCTCTTGCTGCTCGTTTTTCACACTGATGTGCTTACTGTCACAGTGCTCAACCATTCCTGTCATTGGTGTTTGTTATTACAAGCATGCTTTTAATTACTGTGGCTACAGAAGTGGCACAATTTTGTGCCAAAGTTTAAAGTGCTCAAGTTATTAATGCTTGAAAATGCCTTCTTGTGATAAGGTTCTACATGATGCTGCTCCCTAGGTGTTAGTTCTTTAGTAGAACAAGGGATGAAATTAGCAAATAAATGATTATGCATTTCTATCTTTATTGGAACTAGAAGGTTTATTCAAGGGTAAACATCACTAAAGCAGTACAGCTACATGCTATTTATTTGGAAGGAAAATATGTACCTATATTTAAATATTATTGCTACACATATTAACTGTAAAACAGAACCAGGCCTTTTCTATAAATTTATTAAGAGCAAGCTGCATTTAAAAGATTAAATCCAGAGATTGAAAATAGGGAACAAATACAGAGGGAATGAAAAAAAATGTATGAAACATTAAATGAACAGTTCCAATATGTGTGTACTCGCCTAGTTGTGCTTGTGGATAAAGATTAAGCCAACCAAGAGGTGGCACGGGCATGAATAGCCCATAAAAGATAACTTCAAGATAAGGATACTTTATACCTTCCCACACGGTGCATGGCTCGGCCCAGACTGACCTATTTCCTAAGGTATGCTCCCTCCTTCGACAGTCCAAAATTAACAGAATATGACGCACTCCTAAAATCAATGACCATTAAAGTGTTAAACCTCTCCCTGCAAGATGCCCAATGAAACCAAGCAACGCTCCCAATTAGACTCGGGGGCATAGGTTTTCGCAAAGCAACACAGCATTGTCGGCATTCATATCCTCGACCTTTGTTACAGGTGAATTAGTGAATGAAATACAACCAGAATATCTAAGAGACTCCATTGGGATTTACGATCCCAAATTTTGGGATTTTGTGACAATTTTGTCAACTCTTAACCTCGACCAACTTTTCCAGACGATTACAAACAGGCCAAATGGGACCGCCGCATAGTGGAGAACATTGCCACAGCATTGCTGGAGGCAGCTTCTGGGAAGGACAAAGTGCGTCTCCTAAGTGCTTTTACAATTCGATTTTGAAGAAGACATCTCCCAATCAATTTGGCAAGAATTTTCTGACCAGTTGTGAACGCAAGTTAGCACACAAGTATACGAGCGCCCAAAATCTTTTACACAAACGACATGTACAGACAGGCGTATGGCTTATGACTGCATTTTTCGTTGATTAATATTACATATTAGGCGCTTAACTTTATTATTTATTATTATTTACAAGTATAACTATCACATAATAAATGTAAAAGAAGTTTACATCCTGCCAGAAACGCTTTGCGTAAGCCAAAGGCTTTAGGCTTTGTATGTACTAGCTCTATCTATAAATCCATCAATGTTTGTATGTCACCTTGTATGTACGTACTTTACCTGAATAAACATTTTATTTGATTTTTTGATTTATCCAAAAACTTGTAAAAATCTTGTGTTTTGTGCGTTTGATCATGTTTGTGGTCATTCTGGTGTGTTTACACTGGCGGGCGGCGTTCTTGCCAACTATATGGCTGTTAAGTTGAAAATTGTAACTGTTAAGAGCATTCTATTGTGGTTTTAATATTGAACAATTATACATATACGAAACAGACAAATCTGGTGTCCGAAATAGTAAAAATATTAGTGTGCGATGTGATCAATGTAAGGGGGATATTGGGTGTGCCTCGTATCCCCTACAACAACAACAAGTTCGAGAGCGATGAGGCCGCCACCTACTAGCTTCAGGATGTCGTCGAATCTAAATCAACAATATACTACCGCCGCTACTTTCTCGGAAACGTAAGTACCTGCCGCTTTACTTCTCTGACCCTGCCTAGCCTGGCCTGGCCTGGCCTGACCTGGCCTGACCTGGCCTGGCCTAGTCTGACCTGGCCTAGTCTGACCTGACCTGGCCTAGCCTTACCCAACACTAATCACCACACGTGACAGCCCAAACGAATCGCAAATAAGTACACGTAACAAGTCATATGCCCGGACACTCTTTCACCTTGGGGACTGAGTGGTAACTATTGTATAGAAGAGCCGGCTCCCTGAGAGTGGTAAGAGGGCGTGATAAGAGGCTAACGTGTGGTCTTGAAGGAAGTCGATAAAGCAGACAATTTTCAAAAGGAAGGGCAGCATAACGAACAGACAGGAATGGACAGACAGTCGGTTATCCCATAATATGTAATACGCCCCGCACAGCATGGGTGGAGTGGGGGGGGAGGGTTGTAGCAGGGCACAGTATGGTGATGGTGCGGGTGAAGTACATACCCACTGAATTCCTGCCATCAATAGTTGTTTTCATAACCATTAGAACAATGGCATCCCTCCAGCCACCATCCTTCCACTGACCCCCTCCTCTGGTCCTCCACCTCAGACAATAACCCCCACACCCCCTCTCCCTTCCAGACATCAGCATGTCAAAATCAGTACCATAATGTGTTTAAACTATTTAAACTAAGTCATTGTGTATCTCAAGGTATCTTAATTCATTTGAAAGTGTACATGTGCATTCGTTCATATACTCGCCTAATTGTGCTTGCTGGGGTTGAGCTCTGGCTCTTTAGTTCCACCTCTCAACCGTCAATCAACAGGTGTACAGGTTTCTGAGCCTATTGGGCTCTATCATATCTACACTTGAACCTGTGTATGGAGTCAGCCTCCACCACATCACTTACTAATGCATTCCATTAGATATAATCATATATGATTACACATAATCATAATCATTCCATACACATAATCATAATCATTCCATACACATAATCATATATGTGTACGTCAACGTATACATACATGCGTATATATACCTCATATTAAAATACTGATAAACGAATGACTATGAACAAATTAATTTATAATTGTAGCATTATATATAATTTTAATAGACTAATTACGTGTTTATACATTTGAATGGTCCAGACAGGTGGCCAGCCTTGGACATATACACTTCTGGTAGGCACAATGACCTCATGTTAGACCCTTGATAGATTATGTGAGAGAGAGAGAGAGCTGGGGCAGGGAGGTGCGTGCCCCAGGGAGATAATCCATGCCCATGCCCCGCCTCGAGGTCAGTTCTCGAGTCACACCAAGAATAACAATCGAGCAAGTTGTCCTGACCAGGATGTGGCATATTAGGGAGGGTTGAGGAATAGGAAGCCTGTCTGATAGGGCTCTTGGCAAGCAGCTCTCCCTCAGTCTACCTATCTATATGGAAGAAATGTATCTAGGCCCTCCTCCCCCCTGCCTATTCTCTCTCCCCCACCTTTCTTCCTTCATTTCCTCCCTCCTTCCCTCCCCCTCACTGGTGAGAGAGTAGGAGTGTGAGAGTGGTTAGAGAACTCGTAGTTCTCACGCTCGTGAAATTGTCTGCGACCCTGGAGGAGTAGAGCGGAGGGGGGGGTTGGGTGAAAGTAGGTGACGATGGAGGAGTAGAGGGGAGCATTATATGCAGTGAACGTAGGTGTCTATGGAAGAGTACATCATAGAGGTGGGTGAAAGGAAGGTGACGATGGAGGAGGAGAAGGGAGGGGGTGTGAAGGTAGGTGATGATGGAGGAGTAGAGGGGAGGAGGGGGGCAAAGGTAGGTGTCTATGGAAGAGTACATCATAGAGGGGGATGAAGGTAGGTGGCGATGGAGTAGAGCAAAAGGGGTGGGGGTTGAAAGTAATCCTGAGTTGAATTTTTTAGTTATATATAGTGACACCTCGGCTTACGAATGAATATTTATGAACTTTTCGGGTTACGAGCCTAATTTCTTAAAAAAAAATTGAATCGGGTTACAAACTTTGCCTCGGGAAAGGAGTTTGTTGATATACGTATGGGCTGACCTAGCGCGTGGTGGCATGGTGATCGCGCCTCAGTTTACCAGTGTCTCCTGCCTAGTAAGTATCGCGCCTGAATTCTTTGTAAAGCATTACATTTGTTTTGGGATTTTTGGCTATTTGAACATAAAATTTGTTATGATATATCTTGCCATGAGTCCCAAGAAAGCCAGTGGTAAGGTTCAAGCCAAGAAAACACATGTGAGAATGACCACAGAGGAAAAACAAGAGAGCATTCATAAACATCAAAATGGTGCACAGGTTGTTGAACTAGCTAGGCAGTACAACAAATCTATGTCAACAATATGCACTATACTTGCTAAGAAAAAGGACATTATGAGCATTAAAGTGGCAAAAGGCATATCAACAATCCCGAAACAAAGAACACAAACACTTGAGGATGTTAAAAAGTTTTTATTAATTTGGATACACAACAAAGAGTTAGCAGGTGATAGCATTTCAGAGGCCATCATTTGTGAGAAACCAAGGCATTTGCATGAAGACCTTTTAAAGAAAACCCCTGGAATGAGGGGGAAAAAGATGAATCAAGTTTGAAAATGTGAAAAGTTTGTGTGACAATAGAGCCTTGTGGAAAACTTTTGCTGTGGTCATTACCTGGTATAAACATTTCCCATCAACCTTACAAACCATATTAACCTATTTTCATGTATTTCCCCCATGTGCATTTTAACAAAGTTACTAAATTGCCTTTATCATTCTGTAAAATTTCAATTACAGTATACTGTATATAATTTTGTTAGTATAAATGGACTGAATATTCTGAAATCACTATTAATTTTACAATTTCAGATTCAAAGGTGGTCTGGACACCCAATTTGGTCCGACAGGTGAAGAGAGCATTTAGGATAGTTCGAAGAGATGAAGATGGTCACAATTGTGTTTGAAGAGGCAAACGCCCCCCTTTGCTCCTGACATTATGTTCAGCCTATTGATCCCTGCACACCTAACACAAGGTAGGTTGAAAACTCCTCCTTCATGTCATTCTTTCATTAGCCAGAAACTTAGGGCCCATACAGGAATATCCCTAAAAAAAAAAAGTGCCCCCAACAATGCATCCTCCAAGTCTGGAGGATGAGCAGGAGCATTGTCGAGAAGCAGGCCCTTTAGTGTCAAACTTTTCTCTTGCAGATATTTTTTGATGGCAGGGCAAACCACTCTACATCACAGTTTTTCTGCACGTTATATATTTTTTAAAACTCTTGGATTTTTGTAATGATACACGAGCAAGGGTTTAATTTTCAAATCGCCACACAGCACAAGAGTTAGCCTATCCTGACACAAGTTAGCCCAAGTTAGCTTGTGTCCGGGCAGTGATGTCTCCTCTTGGGTAATGTATGTCCTCTTCGGCAATTTTTTCCAGAATAGCCATGTCTCCTCACAATTAAACACTTGTTGTGGAATATATCCATCAATACAGTATCTACAAAATCTTTAAAATCACGAACAAATCTTTCAGCCCCTACTTTGTCTGAGCTGGCACCCTCACCATGCCTCACAACACTATGAATACCACGTCTTTTTTCAAAATTTCTCAAACCATTCCCTACTCACCTTAAACTCTTTCGTATCTACAAAACTCGTTCTAGGGGTTTTCTTTATAAGATCTTGCATGAAGATTTCATTGTTGACCAAACCACACACTGGAAATTGAATAGACGACGACATTTCGATCCGTCCTGGACCATTATAAAGTCGATTGTGATGAGATGAGGGAAGCAAGAGCATTAAGTAGGCAAGAGAGAGAGGTGTGGAGATGGCAAGTATGTACGTATGTACATAAATAAAACATGTACATACTTATACATAACGTGTGTAAATAGTGTAATAAACACAATAACAGTATTTTGGGAGGAGGAATGTTGGCGAGTAATGTGTTGGAGGAGGGAGGGAGGACTGGCAGGGTGTGGCAGCTCACTCATGTTTTTTGGGCTCACCATACCAACATAGTGGATCGTTATGGTGAATACATACGTAGATGGGTATATACAATGTGTGTATATAGTGTAATAACAGCAAAAACACTGTTTGATTGTAGAATATGTCGCATATATGAGGCCCATAATTTTGAGCATAGCGATGTTCTATACTTTGAAATATATAAATTCCACAAATTACACACTTTTAAATACTGTAATATTACAGCAAAAAAAGGAAGAAATGAATGAGAAACTTCAAAATAATTGCGCAACATTTTATTCGCAGCAACTGCCGTCGCACGGGGTGGCGGGGCCGACAGACCCCCATCGCTCCAACGCTCAGCGCCCATAATTTGCTTAACTTCCCAGCTCCATCGCAGCTAAAGTAAGTCACATAAAATATTTTTTGTTTAGTTTCCCCGTGATCAGACTGCATTTTAACAATATAAGAAGAGAAAAAAAATTTTTGGAAAGAATTTATTTCTTGTGCACCAGGGTGTTATTTGGAGACAGAGCAGTTCAGTGGTTAACTACTAAATTTTTTTTTCTCCCACACACGCACCCCCCTAGGAAGCAGCCTGTAACAGCTAACTCCCAGGTACCTATTTACTGTTAGGTAACAGGGGTCATCCCCTTTTGTACAAAGAATCTGCTAAAGCTTTTAGGGCTAATCTTTGACACTCGTTTGTCTTTGTCGCCCCATATTTATTACGTCCGAGTTGAATGCTCTAAGGCCCTTAACTAACTTTAGGTCATGTCTCATACTTCTTGGGGAGCTAATCGACACTGCTCCTCTCTTTACATTCCTCTCTCGTTCTGTCTAAATTCGATTATGGCCCTGTTTACTCGTCTGCTTCTCCTTCTACCCTTCACCATCTGGACACACTGCATCATACTGGGTTACGGCTCAGCTCTGGTACCTTTCCTTCGACACCTACCCTAAGCCTGTATGTTGAAACTGGCGTCCTGTTTCTACAGGATCGTCACGATCGCAACTGTCTTCTCCACCTTGCACGGTCCTTACAGCACCCTCACTCTTGCGTATGTCATGCCTTGACCTTTACCCATCCTGTGGTTCCTGTTCCCCTTCACCACCTATCTCTTTCTGTACGGTTGTCTCTCTTACAAAATGCTCTTTCAGTTTGCGTTACCAATATTTCCCCTCGTGTCATTCCGTCTTTGCCCCTATGGAGGGGTCCCCGTTCCTAAATTCTGTAAGCCTTGATCCACATGACTAAAACTTTTACCCCTCCTACAGTTCTAAATCACCTTTTCCTTGAACACTTTTCTTCACACTTCCACTCTATTTCCGTCTTCACCAATGGGTCTTAAGTCTGCAGACGGTGTAGGCTACTCTGTTGTTTTCCTGACTGCACCTTTGTGTCTCCTGCCTCCGGAGACTAGCATCTTCATGGCAGAACTTTATGCTATTCTCTATGCTCTTCATCAACTCTTTTCTCGCTGTCAATCCTCCTCTGTGTTTGTAGTTGACACTTGCAGTGCCCTCATGGCTCTAGAATCCTTTAATCCAGTCCATCCTTTGGTAGTTGAAATTCAACATTGGCTGTTTCTTATCTCCAGTAGATTTAAGACGGTGGAATTTCGCTGGATTCCCACCCATATTGGCACGTTCTTAAATGAGCGTGCGGACACTGCCGCTAAGGAAGCTATCCGCACCTGTCCCATCTCCCGTAAAGGTATTCCTTATTATGACTTTTACCCGGTTATTCATTTCCCCATTCTTGTCCGTTGTCAGGGTTGTTGGTCTTCTGTTACTGGTAACAAACTGCGTGCTCTTAAGAGTAGTGTGTTCCCGTGGCCTTCCTCCTACCACCGTAACCGGTGGTGGGAAACGGCTCTGGCGAGATTGTATATCGGTCATACACGTTTAACTCACGGGCACTTAATGGAGCGCTGCCCTGCTGCTTATTGTCCAAACCGTTGTCTCTACATGTCCCGACTTCCAGGACTTAAGTGTCTTGCTTCCCGACCATCCCTCACTGTCAATTGTCCCTCGATAAAATTCTTGGTAAATTCAATACCTTTGATATTGTTCGCCGTATGCGTTTTTGTTGTTGTATTGGCGACGTTAGTGATATTTAGCGCACTATGATTATCCCACACATTTGATGGTTTGATAATTACTGTACTGTACAGTACTTTGGTTTGGAATGTATCAAATAAAGTTGTTTCATGTATTCAAATGTGTGAGAAAATCCACTGGGGCTGTGAGATGAAGCGAACCTGTAACAAAGGCATTGCCAGTTGCATACTCTACCACCACTGATGGTAAAAGTCTTACAACTGGATATCTTGTGTGACGGGTTATGGTATCACAGCTATACTGAACCAAGATGGTATGGCTCTCTCTCACATAAATGAAAGAAATGCTGCTATTGGCCTTGCAGTGTGTAAGTTGCAGGTGGAAACAAATGAAAATTATCAAATAAATAATTAAACAATTTACTGAAATAGTAATGAACAAAAATAACACATGACAATACTTGACTATCATGTAATGCAAAGGTGAACAAGTTAGTATGACCTTAAATGCAAAAAATAAACTATAAGCAATGAATAAAAGTATGAAGATATACTGGTGTTCTGAAGACAGCTACCATACCACCATGGCTTCAGTCACACGACGTTGGCTGGAAGCGGACGACGGGTTAGAGACACGAAGGTGATCCTAGAGCACTAAGGGAGAGATTGCCTCTCCAGGGAGGCAGCGCTCTTTATATAGTCCGGGGGTGATGACTCATCCAGTGTCAACACGAGGTGGACATCTGGTCAACTAGCAAACTGCTCGTTGTGGCTGGCGGTGCCTTTGTGTTGAGCTGTACCGCTGTCAGTTGAAGGCGGCTAACTGCTTGTTTGTGGGGACAAACTGCCAGTTAGCAGTGGCGCCCGGCTTGCCTCTGAGTCGTACCAGGCCGTGCCAGGCCCTAAGGGGTATGGAGAGGTGGCAAGACTGATGACTCTTCTGGGCTGGTGTAGATGTATACTTCCAGTGCAGAGGCATTGAAGGTGAAGGGAAAAGGCAGTTCCACTGCTATGCAGGGGATTCACGTGACACTTGTGAAGCCACAAAAAGTCTGGAGGCCCTACTGAAGCCAGTCCAAGTATTAAATAAAACCCCTGAAGTACGCCGGTGAAGGGTAAAGTGAAGGGTGAAGCAAGACCGTATGCCCCAACTTCAGGCACACACAGAAAATCACGTTTTGGTCCCGCCTCTCAACTGTGTATTTGAAGTTGGGGCGTATGGTGTTGAACTGCTTCAGCCTTCACCCGAGTGCTTGTAGGTCTTACGTAAGACGTTGACTCAAGGAGTGGCCTCAAAACTTGCTGTGATTTATGGGGAAATCCGGTTGTAAGACTTTTACAAAGTCAGTAATATACTGTGGTAGAGTATGCAGCTGCCAGTGCCTTGGGCAAGGGTTTACGTCGCCTCACAGCTCCAGTGGATTTTCTGCTTGGTGTATATCAGGTTGTGATTTTGTGTGTGTACCGTATTGTTAGGATCGCCGTCTGATAAGTCCTTTCTGGCCTCAAGAGTCATTGTTACCCACCTAGAAAGATTGCAGATGGCCAAAGCAGTTGTTTAAGTTAAGAAGGGACAAGTCTTAAACAGAATTTTGCATAATATTTGACTGTAAAGGGGTAAATTGAGGTAGATTGAAAAACAAAATGGTGAAGCGGGCAGGCGGTAATCACAATTAGGCGAGTACACTCGGGAACTTTTAAAGTGCAACCAAACATGCTTTAGGCTCTCACAACAAGAGGTGAGTGGTGGTGGCTCAGGTGCTCAGCCAATCAGAGCACCTAAGGAGGGAGGGCAGGAGTGAGAGGGGGGTGGTATGTGGAAGTTTGGTGACAGTTGTGTGTAGTTTGTTCATCTTCATTGTAAGTTTCACGGCTTGGTGTGCATTTTCCTAGTAAATTTAATTAGGAAATATTCAGGTGTTTGATTTTTTAAATCAACTTTTTAAATGTTGAGTTGTTAAAGCCTCAAAGTGCATGGAGTTGGTTTGGGAGTATGGCATCCTCATGCTGTTGCGTGCTCGCGTGAGGTAGCAAAGGTGATGTAAAGTTGTGGGGTGTACATGCTTGGGACGTCCTCTCTCGGGATGGCTGGTGTTAGACCCGCGTGTTTGTCGGTTGTTGAAAAGCCGTCATCCTTTGCTGTTGTGGTATTGATTTTACATTGTTCATCTTGTAATTAATACTGTAGTGCGATATCTAGGGCTACCATTTGTAGGTTTAAAATGTCTAATACAAACAGTTGTCCAATGAGTTTTAATAGGAAATATCATCCACCAAGCACCATTGTACAATTATATTAATTGATAGTATATGGATTGTGCAGAACTGCTTAGAATGATCTTTAACACTTGGCTATATTGGTCATGTCAAATACCTGCACGGTGAATGCTCAAAGACCCTTTCTTCAGTGTTGTCACATACCTCATGGGGGTATGGATAGGCAAACACTCATTCGGTTAAACTTGCCTTGTAGTACTTTCAGAGCTCAGTAATTTGGAATCTGGTTAGCACTTTCCAAATAAATTGACCTTTAAAGTGAATTCCTATTTAGGTTTAAAACATTATACCGAATGAGAAACTCGGATTATATAGCCGAACACCAGAAATGTTGTTATTCAATTTGGTTGCCTAAAGCACATTCAAGGACTACACATTACATGGCATTCCAGGATTCCTCTATACCTTGCCTTATGCTGTAAACATTGCCACAACCCTGTGTTTTATTGATTTAAATGGCCACAGGGAGGCATACAACACTGCAGATTATGATGTCATTAGTTATCCACTGTGCTGACAAGTGGGCTGACTGATGTTCGTTGACACCTGTATCGTGTTTCAATTTAATCGCCAGGAGATCACCCTCTCACTAGACTCGTCTGTAGGAAGTACAGTATAGTATCTCAAATTACCTTGGATCATAAATAGCATAAGACTTGGGGGTAGGAGAGAGTTGCAGTGTTTGTCATGGCTCTCAGTTGTTCCTGGTATTAGGCAATTTAGTTCTGGAATCATTTTTGTTGGCCAATGTTAAACTTTTTCGAAAGTAGATGTTTTTCTGCAAGGGAAGGGGGGGGGGGAACCTCTATGCTTGGATACAGTTATCTAAGTGAATACTTAGATTTATACAGTAGAATAACTACCTTCTTTTCCTTAGTCAAAAAGGTTGCTTGTTTATTTCTAGGGACTTGTATTTTCTTTTATTTTTAACTGCAGCAACTTTCAGTGAATGATAGATTCTTACTGAAAGGACCTTTACTTCATTGTTGTTGCTTTATGGTCATCTCATTGTGTACAGGGATTCCGCGAAGCTTTTGGGGTTAGTCTTTGACACTCGTTTGTCTCGGTCAGCCCATATCTCTTGCCTCCGAGTTGAATGCTCTAAGGCCCTTAACCTCCTTAAGGTTTTGTCCCATACTTCTTGGGGAGCGGATAGGCGCACGCTCCTCTATTTGCACTCCTCTCTCGTCCTGTCTAAACTCAATTATGGTTGCCCTGCATACTCTTCTGCTTCTCCTTCTACTCTTCGCCATCTTGATGGTTTGCACCATACTGGGTTGCGTCTCGGCTCTGGTGGCTTTCGTTCGACTCCCGCCCTTAGTTTGTATGTTGACACTGGCTTTCTCTCTCTTCAGGACTGCCGTGATCGCTACTGTCTTCGCTATCTTGCGCGGTCCTTCCAACATCCTCTCGCCTCTGTCGTGCATTGACTTTTCCTCCTCCTGTGGTTCCTGTTCCTCTTCATTGTCTCCCACTTTGTGTCCAGTTATCTCGCTTACAGGATTCTCTTTCTGTTCATATTTCTAATGTTTCTCCTCGTATTGTTCCTTCATTACCTCCGTGGAGAGTCCCCCTTCCCAAGTTTTGTACGTCCTTGACTTGTATTACTAAAGCCTTTACCCCTCCTACAAATCTGAAAAGCCTCTTCCTTGAGCACTTTTCTTCGCTCTCCCACTCTATTTCCATCTTCCCTGATGGGTCTAAGTCTGCGGATGGTGTGGGCTACTCTGTTGTTTTTCCTGACCGTACTTACACGTGTCGCCTCCCTTTGGAGGCTAGCGTCTTTACGGCAGAACTTTATGCTATTCTCTATGCTCTTCGTCTCTTGCTTTCTCATTCTCATTCCTCCTTTGTGGTTGTAGTTGATTCTCGTAGTGCCCTCATGGCTCTAGGGTCCTTTAATCCTGTCCATCCGGTGGTCATTGAGATTCAACATTGGCTGTTTCTTATTTCTAGTAAATTTAAATCGGTAGAGTTTTGCTGGGTTCCCAGCCATATTGGTGTTTCAATGAGCGTGCGGATGCTGCCGCTAAGGAAGCTATCCGTTCTTGTCCATCTCCCGTAAAGGTATTCCTTATTCCGACTTTTATCCTGTTATTCATTCTTCCCCGTTGGCCCTCTGTGGTTGGTAACAAGCTGCGTACTCTCAAACTTAGTGTGTCCCCGGGCCTTCCTCCTACCACCGTAACCGGCGGTGGGACACTGCTTTGGCACGGCTGTGGGTTGGTCCCACTTAACCGTGGCTTAACCCACGGTCACTTAATGGAGCGCCGCCCTGCTCCTTATTGTCCGAATTGCGGTGTCCCTCTTACAGTTGTGCATATCCTTGTTGAATGTCCTGACTTCCAGGACGAGCGTGTGTCTTGCTTTCCGACCATCCCTCGCAGTCACTTGTCCCTCGATAGAATTCTAGGTGAATCGGATACTTTTGATATCGTTTGCCTTATGCGTTTATGTTCTCGTATTGGCATTCTTGGTGATATTTATCGCCCTCTGATTATTTCGCATTTTGATGGTGCTACATGGCCTAACCGGTTTGGTGCCTTTTGGTAATTACCTTACCTTCATTGTTGTTTCATTTTAATGTGATATGGATTGTTCTGGCTCACGTGTAAGGTCTTGGAATTTTTTTTGTTTTATATTAAGAAATTGCCAGTCTTGTTACTATTTGTAGAGTTAGAGATGTGCATTAAGGCCTCAACATATTACAAACAAAAATAAAGAATATAATATTATCAGCAATTTTTGTGGTTGGTAATATTTAGATTAATGTCAGTGATGTATATGACAAGGGTTAAGATCCCTTGTGGTATGACAGCATTTTTCCCAGTCATTTCTTTAACAAATGAAAGGGTCCTCATAACCATTATTTTGTCCTTTCTACCATGTACCTGTTTGTTGCTTCTTGGTCTTTCATTTGGTACTTTGGCTATTAAAACACTGGCCTTTGGTAATGTTGCAATTACCATTTCTAAAAAAAAATGAGCAGGGTTTGTTTTTAGCAAACAAAGTTTAAAAAAAAAAATTCTATTCCTTCATGACCTTGCAGATGTTAGGTCAAACTGATTGACAGTAATCTGTTTTGCCCTTTCAAACAATGATGGTTTTAATCTAGGTAAAATATTTCAGAATATCTTCAGTTTGGCAGACAAATCATTTAAGAGCTTTGATTAAGTTTAAGTTACCAAAGACTTTTTCAAAACCATGTTGTATAGATGCTTCAGTGTCACTTCTAATGTTTTGTAAATTTAACAATGATCTTTAGTTAATTCAATCATAATTTGTACAAAGCTTAGGTGTTGCATAGCTTTAAATTTACTTTCAAATATGAAAACTAAAATATTGACAAGTTTCTTCCACTTTAATATTTCAGACTAATTTGCAATATTAGTTAGTTTATGTAAATTGAATAGGTAGTCCACTTTTACATCTTTTCAATGCATTTTGCATGCACCTATGTAACAAGTTACAAATAGGTGTAAATTTTAATAAGTATTTATTTTCAAAGTAAAAAATTCAGATGTTTAAACATTGCATCAATAGTAGTAAATTTCCAGCATAATTTCAGGATAAGGTATATAAAGTAGTTTCATTAATAGTTTTATTTAATAAGTTTTACATATAGTATTTATAATACATCTAATATTTATTACCATTTCAGGTTGTGAGACAGATGCTCCTAGATGAACAGAAGATCCAAAAGGCCAAGACAACTCCAGAGACAATCACCTGTAAAAGAAAAATAAACATTAAACAGGGACACTACTTTTATTATCACCAATGCCTAATAATAAGCCCCAAAAATCCTAACTTCCTATCTTTTAACATAGGCTCAGCAAGGCCTATCCCTTCCTCTGGTTTTAGTGCAGAGCTTGTTCCCTGAATGGGTGCATTACATCCACCACTTTAGTGCCCTCAACACATTGTACATATGCTTTATGAGAGCACTGTACAATGCATGCCAGGCACTAAAGTTTTAGATGCATCCACCCATTCAGCAAACAAGCCCTGTGAGAATTAACAATGTAACCATTGTTAAGGGTCCCTAAACCTATGCAAATCTAGTCCATCTATTAGATGGGTAGTAGAGCAAAGCTCTGAAAAAGCCAAGCCAGGGATATCTGCAGGACTGCCTGGTCCCCTTTTATGAAATGGGGTAGGATCAGTACAAACTGCATCACCCTGTGGGTTGTAACAGTAGGACATGGTTACACACCTATAAATGGACTAGATAAGAGAATTAAGATTAGGTCATTGATATAGCTAAAACATCAAATTCAAACTCACCCACTTTTGTAGATTTCCTTTTGCAGAGTAAAGGAGCCTCACTCCAAGCCAGTCCATGCATCATAATCACTTTCACCTGAAAAATATTTCAACAAATTAATTTCAGATTTAAAGCCAATCTTGCTTTACTTTACAAATTCAGATGGAAAAATTCTTTAAGGAATTTACCTTTCCTACATATTCTAGTAGCAGTAGTAAAGATCTAATTTAGCAATATAAATATATGTCATTTGAGAAACTATCCACAACTGCACTTCAATGGCAATTTACATTTATCTTTAGCCAATGCTAGTGTTTAAGTTATTACTATTTTTTTACTTTTATGCAAATCTAGTCAGATTAACCTTTACTACAACTCACCTGATTCTGTTTAAGCAACTGACAGCAACTTCTGGACTTTCCAAACCACATTCTGGAAAAATATATAAATTTAAAACCAAGCTAAAGTAAACATTGAATATTTTTTTTACTTTCAAGGTAAAAATACCATTTTTTAGAACAAAACTTTTCCTGCCATTAACTATTTGACTCATGATTACCCTTAACAGTGTTATACATTTATAGATTAAAGCTTATTTAACAAACATTTAATGTTAACTAAACGAGATTTATATTTTATTAAAATTATTAATAAAACACCCTCAACTATGCTGTTAAAGATCTAATGCCCCACATTACAATTTTCACAATTTCAATACATTCCTGAAAGGACTAAACTTGCAGATATGGTACCCACTAGCCTAAGCCTAGACTTCCATACCCTAATATTTAATAGGTTTTTAGCAATTAACTTCTACCCTCTAATTCAAATGTACACAACACTACTTACTGTAGATCTGCAAGTATTTTCCTGCAGCTCTGTTGCCAGGACCTTCCACAACCTGTCATGTGAACAGTAAATATTACTAAAAAGTTATTTGCATAGCGATGTTATTTTGTTCATACCTGTACCACCAGTTTAACAGTTGCCATTTTAAATGGCACACTAAGTATCTTTTTGTCCCATCTTTATTACAAAGCTATAGTCATTTCAAGTCGACATCCTATACAAATTTTATTTTCCAACAACTTCAGTCATGAACATTTTTTCTGGAACATTGCAAACAAACTTTAACAACCATGTATAACATTTGAATAAAAGCAATACAAAATTTATATATACAAATTATTGTTATTCTTTTGCAACCACTGCTTACTACTAGTGGGACAAATTTATTCTGTTGAATTATGTACATTGGGTGTACTCTGGTTGTCCATTTACTGTACCACTTACATTTTAGTGTGGGCTTCATCCACTATTCTGATGTTCGCTGGAACATTTGTGCCAGCTGCTGGTTTGAAAGGGAGCCATACCACGTGCCAATTCAGGAAGCTTTCCACGTTCCTCACTGCATGTCAGCTCAGGACCTCACTACCGTGTTGGGAGGCAGTTGAAGACTAACCAATCAACATCCCAGGCTGGAGACCAGTGCCAGCTCGGGGAGAATTTACCACCTGCAAAAAATTTAACACTTAAGAATCTACACCATCTATCTCATCTTTACCTAGCCCCCCAAACCTTACATTTGTCAGCATTAAACTGCATCTGGTAGTCTTAACCATTTCAAAACTATATAGGGCATCGGTATTTTTTATTTGCCAATTCTGCAACTATTGCAGTCTAAACCATAATCTTGCTAATAACCGAGGTCCAAGGAGAGCTTTTAGGCACTACTTACAACACTTCTCCCAACTTAACCCCATTTATACTAATTTCCTTTGGTATAGCCATGACCTAATCAACTTCAGTCAGCATTCCCAATGATCCGAGCCCCTATCAATTTTGCGCCACTATCAAAATCTCTGCTGAAGTCAAGGTACACAATCACAAACCTTATCACTATTTCCTCAACTATGCAACCTAATCCATGAACATTTAGTAATAAAACTATGGGATTCATGTATCTAGTCATGTTTCTCAAAAAAGAGTAGAGAAATGGCACTTGCAATGTTAGATTCTAGTAACTTTCCTCACAATTGACTAAGCTAATTGGTCACTAACTTAAGCGTTAAAGTTAACTCAAACTTTTCCTTTAAAACTTGCTATATTAGGAACTTTCCACGACCGGCCTTTACCCGACATAATTAAATAGGGTAAAAACTGTATATTAAATGCAGTAAAACTACGGTAAATTCAATATGATAAACTTGCATGGGCTGCATAGTAAGTGAACTAAACTAAATGTTAAGCACCCTGGCAAACCACTTCGTTCTATTCAATTTCTTTATTTAATCACTTTGTCCGGCTAGAATTTTTAGATTAGATTAAAGGAACACCCTCCCTGGTAACGGCTAAACTAGTTAACCAAATACAAATATTTAGGTAAAATACTTTCATAAAACCCGTCTACTTCCCCCACCAGTAGACTTGTTCAGCTAAAGGCATAATGTAATCTTCCACTTTAGTAAATAAAGACTTAAACACTACCCCATCTGTGTAGTTACCGGTTACCTGACATTCTACGCTTAAAATAACCCATCTATTCCCCATAATTGTTCGATATAACTTACCTCTCACCCGCTGGTCGAGTACACAGCAGTATATATCCTCCTCCATCACTCACCGCGTGGATACTATTTCACTCTGGCCGCAAATTGCCTCAAATCACCTACGTTGTCCATAAACATATATAGAAGAGCAACTGACCCGTATAGCGATCATCACATAACGTGGGAACATTAGTAGTACTGCTGTCAAAACATAGATGGCGCCAGGACAAACGGTAATTCCTATGGACTCGCCTAGTTATGTGTAGGGAATTGAGCTTCAGCTGTTTGGTCCCGCCCCTCAGCTGTATTCACCTAGTTGTACTCACCTAATTTGTGCTTGCAGGGGTTGAGCTTTGGTTCTTTGGTCCCGACTCTCAACCGTCAATCAACAGGTGTACAGGTTCCTGAGCCTATTGGGCTCTATCACATCTACATTTGAAATTGTGTATGGAGTCAGCCTCCACCACATCACTGCTTAATACATTCCATTTGTTAACTACTCTGACACTGAAAAAATTCTTTCTAATATCTCTGTGGCTCATTTGGGTACTAAGTTCCCCTTGTTCGTGTTCCACCCGTGTTAAAGAGCTGTCTTTGTAACTATCAAAATGCATATATCTTTGCTTTCACTTCAGTTATATTTATGACAAGGGATTTAAAATTTGCCTATATTTCTGCTTTTCTGATGACATTAAAAACTTTCGTTTATTACAGTATCTACATAAAATTAACATTTATCTTCATTAGGTTGGCTTTAGGTATTGTTTGTACTAGCTCTATCTATAAATCCAATATTATGTTTGTAAATCGACTATTTATGTACTTTCCTGAATAAAATGAACTTTACTTTACTAATATCTAATCTCTGTGACTAAAACGTAAGAACGACTTTATCTATGCCTTTTTGATAACATATACAATTATAAGCTTTATTAGTGAATCTCTATTAATTAAACAATATATCAGAGAGTGTGTAAGGTTCGGTGTTCCATGTGCGAAGAGACATGGGAGATTTTACATCAGTACAGTAAATGTTTTAAGTAGCGAACGCATACTAACGAATAACGATTAGTATAGACCAACACTATTGTTCTATGAAGTCGATTTAACTTCCAGACATGTATTTTTCAATAAGTCTTAAATATTTTCTGGCTAGTTATGTTAGATATTATTAGAAATACGTATTCTACTTGTTAATATAATAAACTAAATCTGCGATCATTTAAGGAGAGAAGTGCGACGACTGGATCACTGTGTACAGAAGGTTGATATGCCAACAAACACTTTCCAGACAACAATATATCTTGGATAAGTCGCTCCACAACATTGACACCTGGACCGTTGACTTCCTATGAGGCCACATATTTACTTATTTCATAATGGAAGTATATTATTTTATAGTAAATATTTGTTTTCTCGTGTTCTGCATTAAGCACCAACATTATAGTGAATAAATATATCATATTTCTTCATTATTTAAGTAATGCTAGGAGGCTTTGAGTAGCTTTGGGTCATTAGGTGAACAGAATCTCCAATAGATGGGGGCGAGAGTCGCGCTATCTCTCGCCCGAGCGAGTCGAAACTTATTTTAGAATTGATATATCTTTGTCCTCCAACAAGATATATTTCCTTTGGTGCACTCACAATAACGAGCATATCTCTGTCTTTCTGAAGGCATATAATATTTTAGGCTTTATAAGCGTATCTTTGTTAATTACACACTATATTGGCAAGTGCGTAGGCTTCTGCATTCCATGACCGACAATCTACTGAATGCCACTATAAAAACGTATGTATCTTCACTTGAGCTTTATATATGTCTATGTTAAAGTATTTAAAATGAAGCTTATGTTTCTATCTTTCTTGAGACATATAATACATATGTGTTTATTAATGAATTTACGTGAAATAAGCATTGTTCTGAGAGAGAGTTGCTCTGTCGATCAGTCTGTGCGGGGTCGGAGCTCGGCGATTATTAAAACACATGTATCTTCATTAGAACTTTATATATATCTATGGTAAAGTATTTAAAATGAAGCTTATATTTCTATCTTTCTCAACACATATAAAAACATTTGCGTTTATTAACGAATTTACGTGAAATAAGCATTGTTCTGAGAGAGAGTTACTCCGTTGCTCGATCTGTGCGGGATCGGAGCTCGCCGATTAGAAAAATACACGTATCTTCGCTTTCAATACAAATATGCCCATGGTAAGGCATTTAAAATAAAGATTATGTTTCTATCTTTCTTGAGACGTATAAAAATCTTACGTTTATTAACGATTCTGCGTGAAATAAGCATTGTTCTGAGATGAATACTGCGGATTTCCGGCTCTACGACCGATGAAAAATGCAACTTTTATACAACTACAAATATCTTTAGTTTTACTTTCAATTTTGTCCTGAAAGAGTTTTCATATATAGATCCAGTTTCTGCCGTTCTTCTGACATAAAAAGACCTTTGGTATAATAAGTTATTAAGATGTTTTCAACAATATTACTAGGGCGTTCACCGATTCTAACATGGGCGACCCTTTTGGAAACGCAACACATGGGTTGACCTTATTGATATATGGGTCACATTCCATTAAGGTTCGGAACATAAACATTAGCAATAAAAATGATGTTAAGTTTCTTGGCCTATTCCTAGACAAGAGACTCAACTTCAGCACCCACATACAACACATAACTAAGAAAGTCTCTAAAACAGCTGGGATACTCTCCAAAATCAGATATTATGTACCTAACTCTGCTCTCATCTCTACATATTGTTTACTAATCTATCCCTATCTTAATTATGGTATCTGTGCATGGTGTTCAACCACTGCAAACCACCTCAAGTCCATCATCATCGAGCAAAAATCTGCTATCAGAATAATAACAAATTCTACTTTCAGACAACACTCAGCCCCCTTGTTTAACTCCCTTAACATGCTAAACATAATCTCACTCCACAAATTTTCTTGTGTCAATTACATTTAAAAAACCCTGTTCTTAAACGCAAATCCTGCTCTGAAACTTTCCTTGGACAGATGTAATAGGACCCATTATCACCACACCAGAAATAAATATCTCTTTGATATCCCCAGAGTCAAACATAATCTGTGTAAACACTCTATGCAAATAAACGGACCCAGTCTATGGAACTCACTCCCTAATGAATTGAAAACTGTCCAACTTTTGCGTCATTCAAAACAAAACTAAAAAGTACCTAATCTCACCTGCATAGTTTTTTTTACCTTGTTGCTTTAAAATTGCACTGTATCTATTGCTACCCAATCTCCCTATCTTTATGTACCCAATCCGAACATCTTTACCATTGTGATCATTGCTGTCTTCTTATATGTGCTATCAGTCTGCTGAATGGTGTCTGTTAATCTTGTTTAAATTACCAATCAAGTTGTCAATGTAATCAACCAGAGCTTTAATATACCAATGTGCTTTAATATACTTACTATTCTCTCTCATCTCATTTTTTTTCTTGCAATGTATCTGTTATTTTATTAATTCTGCTAGAATTTACCTACTTAAAATTATCTGTTAGATTAAGGACCTGCCCGAAACCCTGCGCGTACTAGTGGCTTTACAAGATTGCAAATACTATGCTATGTATTCTCTCTAACCCAATGTACCTTCTTGTATATAAATAAATAAATAAATATATAAATATACATTGACTTGCATTCACTATGTAGTTAGATAATTTTCAAGTATTTAAAATGGGTTATGAAAATACACACATTGGTACATTATTGCAAAGGTATAATACTATATATACAAAGGAGATGCAAAGGTATCTCCTCCCTCTCCTCTTTCTCATCTACATTAATGACCTTCCAAATGCCTCCCAACACCTCAAACCAATTCTATTTGCTGACGACACAACCTTCATTTACTTCAGTCCTGACCCCCTTGCTCTAAATGCCACAGTAAATACTGAGCTAAATAAAGTCCATCTTTGGACAATAGAAGGTAAATTTCACAACCCATGTGGGACCTGAAAACTACAATTTTCATTATAATTGAACCAATCACGACTATTCTGCTATCTACGTTGATGGACGGGTACTGTGAGACGTAAATTGGTACGTGAGGAAGAGTTTGGGCCTTGGTAAAAAAGGTAACTGGGAATATATCACTTATGTACTAAATCACATTCAACATATTGACTTTAAGGATTAAGTCATATATGTGCTGTCTTGTGTGAGAACGGGTTGCAGACTGGATAGGAGCCCATAGCAGCCAGTTGTTGATTTAGGCTAAGACATGAACCCCTGACAACAGAAGGCAATGAACCACTACAATGCCAACTTAGTAAACATCCGGGAAGCTAGATTCAAGCCAAACAGGACGACATGGAAACGGTAAGCCTGACACCCCACCACAAAACCTAACCAGTCCTTCAACCAAGGATGAATAGGAACATGCCAATAGGCATCCCATAGGCCCAGGAACACCATCCAGAAACCCACACTGAAATACCAGGTAGACCTGAGCTAAGGTGGTCATGCTTAGTTCGATAGGGAGTGAAGCAATTCAAACCCAGAAGTCGAGAATGTACCGTAGATCTGGCGAGTCCTGCTTGGAGGCTGGAAACAATCAGAACACTGCAGAGCAAGGGGTTAATATGACCACTCCCAAAATCCAACCACACTATGATGACCAAGAGGAGCTATGAAGCAGACTGCTTGCCCTGAACCCATGATGCCACAGGATGGGGGTTAGAGACCAACTCCACTGAATGCCCCAGGACACGACCCCATGAAGGCTACATCGTACGAACAATAGTTGGCAAACCAGGCCAGGTTTTCCTCCCACTGCACCATCAATGGGGTGACCTCTGAAAGGACCAGCACAAAAGATCAATGCAGAGCCAACACACTCCTCCACAGCGAACAAGAACAATGCCAACCAGAAGGAATGAAAGCCGAGGAAAGTGCAATGACCCGGGAATCTACCGTGACCAACAACAGGTAAGGATTTACCCCAAAACCTTCTTCCCAAGCAGCTGGGGCTGCTTGGGAAGGTTTGCTTGCTTGCTTGGAAGTGGTATTCATTCAATTGAAATTTGTGTGGGTGCATTATGGTTACTAGGTGCTGCTACTTAATTTTTCTTTCATAATGACTGTGATAACTGGACATAGATTTAACAGTGTAATGAGTAATTATAAAAAAATGTCAAGCCTGGAAGGCTACATTGCACAGTATGAGAGCAGAAAGACAAGCAATGTCAAAGGAGTCAGATTCAGAGAGGATTGTGTCAACACATACAATTAGAAGGAGTAATAGGAAAACAATTCTAATTCCCCAAATCACAGGACATTCTATGAAGAGTTGAACAGCTATAAACTACCAAACTGTTGAACTGCATTGTGTCATCAATTCAGTTCTGACAATAAGGTGCAAATTTGATCCAAGTGTTCAAGAGGTAATCTTTTGTGGCCAATATATAACAGAGCCAAAGCTGTTTCTTCACTTCATGTTTGTTCCAGGAGAAAGATTAAAGAGATAGATCCCATTTAATACGAATGAAAAAAAGATTGCAGTTTACAACATAAAATTTTAACAATTTGCTAATGTTAGCATACCCAAATATAAATTTGACTTTGAAATTGTGGATGTACAGTGGTACCTCGGGTTACGAATGTCCCTGTTTAGGAACTTTTCGGCTTACGAGTCTGATTTGTTCGGAAAATTTGAATCAGGATATGAACTTTGCATTGGGATGCAAGTTTGTTGATATGTGTACGGCCGACCTAGCATGTGGTGGCACGGCGATTGCGCCTCAGTTTACCAGTGCCTCGCGCCCAGTGACTATCCCGCCTAAATTCTTCACAAGAATTTAGTTTTTTGTCAGATTTTTGCCCATTTGAGCATAAAAGTTATTATTTATGTCTCCATGGGTCCCAAGAAAGCCAGTGGTAAGGTTCAAAGCAAGAAATCACATGTGAGAATGACCATAGAGGAAAAACAAGAGATCATTCGTAAGCATGAAAATGGTACTAGTGTTGTTGAACTAGCTAGGCAGTACAACAAATCTTCATGGGGGGAAGAGAGGCAGTAGAGAATGTCCCTTCCTCATTAATTAAGAAAATGTGTGCAGTATGGGAAGGACTGCAAAATTTTGCTGAAAAGAATCATCCAGTTAAAGCTGTAGTAGGCCATTGCATTGGCCTTTTTAATGACAATGTGATGCCTCACTACAGACAAGTGTTGCAAAGAAGGGGAAAAACACTCTTCAATGGAACATTTTCTTGTGAGAAAAGTGAGAAAATCAAGTAGTGAGCCACAACCAGGACCTAAGTGGTATGCAGGCAAAACGTGCTCGAGTGTGCACTCTAGAGAAATCTTCACTGCCTGATGTTATAATGGAAGGGGACTACCCTTTCAAACAGTAACACCTCTCCTCCTCTCCATCTTCCATACGCCAACTGGAGTCATCAGCAAGGGTAAGTAATAACTTGAACATACTTTTGTAGTGAAGATTTGGGTGAATTAGGTATAAAATTTACTTTGAAGTGAAGTTTTTGGGGAGTCAGGAACAGATTAATTCATTTCCCATTATTTCTTATGGGGAAATTCACTTCAGTTTACAAACCATCTCTAGGAACAGATTAAATTCTTAAACCGAGGTACCCCTATACTTGTAATATTACTTTCCTTTCTCTGCATCCAAATCTTATCATATCACACCAATAAAATCATAGTGAAAGTAGCTGCTTTCCCATTCCACTGGAAAAAGTCTCATCCTGTCCACATAGTAGAAAGATTAAACATGGCAAGAAAAAATCTTTGTAGCAGTTTGCCAGTATACAAGAATCCTAAAGGTTTAATTTGTATATGTACGTTTCTAAAAAATATTTAAACGGTCATTAGTATTATTTACAGTACTGTGTGTGATAATTGTTGAAAAGTATTTATAAATGCAGTATAACAAATTAATGTACAAAGTACTGGTGCATTTTAAAGTAATAGTTCACACTATGATCATAACAGAGTACAATGCAGTGTGTATCTCATCAACATCCCAAGTGTCTCGCCAACCCTGGAGAGGGGGAGGGAGTACAACTCTAGCGCTGCACAGTGCTAAATAATCCTCAAAACAATTCAGTGTGTAAAGTGCTTGCAAATGTTATAACAATAATACTGTATTCATAATAATAGGAAAAGAGAGAGAAATTCAGATTGTTTATTGTACCATATTTATGAATAATTCTTGGAAGCTCATAGGCACAAGATAGCAACTCTAATGCAAAAAAATCCATAGTTTTAGCTTGGCCATGGGCCTGAGTTTCATATTTACTAAAAATTATGTAAACATTTTCCTTTTGTATGCTATATTGCATATCTAATGCCATTCTATCAAATTTGATTATTTTTAATATGCTTGAAAAATTCCTGAAGTGGATAACCAGGCATTATATTAACATTTTACCAAAATTTAATTGAATTTATTTTCTACTTATCATTAAGCTGTGTACATTTGTCTTTTGGTAAATTTTTTTAACTAAATTTGGATAACTTTAGCTAATTAAACATAATACCAGTACTGTACTATAAATGAATGTCTGAGAAAGTGAAAAATTAATACAGGGTTGAAAATTCATGTTATATGGCTAGCTGCAGATCACTAAAGATATATTATATCTTCTCTCACATGTGTTCAGTAAGCAATAGTGCTACAGTATTCTTACTTGCCGAATCATTAAGGTATATATACATATATATACACACACACACACACATATATATACATACATTAATTATTCTGCAAGTAAGAATAGCACTATTGCTTACTGAACATATGTGAGAAAAATTAATCTTAACCCTAGAGTGGTTCAGTAATGACAAATAATGATAGTCAATGATTGGTGAAATAGCCGTGACATTCAAAGACAATTAATACAGAAGAGCCATTGACAGCATTAGTCTGAAGAATTGGATGGAATGAAAAATGCATCCTTCAATGAGAACGAAACAGACAAAGGTAAAACATGAAATGCTTTAATAAATGCATATATTGAGTAAAAATAAAAGGGCAGAAGTAGTTTCATCTGCATTAAGTTGGATATCTCCTAATCTGTAACAATTAATATTTCTTAAACGGAAGAGTGCCAATAACTGAAGCTCCATCTCCTACATAGCAGAATTTGGCTTTGTATATGGTTGTATTATAAATTCCTACCATGTTTCTTATATAAAAGAAAAAAAGGTTTATACAATTATTATTAGTTTCATTTAGAGAAAGCATATAATAATTTATCTGTTTACTCCAGCAGACTTATAACAAGCCTTTTTATTTAACTGTCGCAATTAGACTAATAAATATGGAGCGCATAAGACTAGAAATGTTTTTATGAATGTATTTTGCTTTGGTATGTCACTTAAAATCTTGCAATCATCTGAATGCTGATTAAATAAACTATTAAAACAAGCCATGCAAAACTGAATACTCAGTTAAACAAGAATGCCATTGAACTACAGGTATTACACTGTGGGAATACATATCCTAAATTATAGAAATGTATGTAAGCTGAATTTCAATTGCACACATTAAAAACATTGTGATACTGGATCTTAAATTTTTGTGTGAATGTTTATACCTATATTTAAATTAAATGTATACATGACCATAAGATTATAAATATAAATAATGTTGCAATTCTTTCTTTTAAGCAACACTGAAGGATGGTACAAACATACAGTAAATGTTTTTTATGTTTCACTGTGTCAAACACACCAGTGAAATAAACTTAAAACAAAAATTACGGTTTGAATATTAAAATTAGCAATGTTCCCTGTTTCCTACCCCACAGAACTTTCACTAAGGTGTAAAATCATGCAAGATAAGAGTTGCCAAACTTTTCAATTCATTTTTGGTGGTTCCCGTTGAGTATTATTGGTAATACAAATGCTTGTTGCATCTTAAACTATTGGATGCCAATACTATTGTACAGTATTTACTTGTATACAATTATATTGTAAGTTTGAGTACCATGGACTCGTGTGTTATCTTAGTGTTCAAAAGACTCAACAGGGTAACTGAGATTATAGTGGTTTAAAATCTGGTTAAAGCTTACAACACTAAAGATATATACCAATATCCCATTTGATGACCTCTACTAAAGTTTGTTCTTCTTCTCTTTCATTTGCAACTTGCATTCAGGACTAGGAAGAGACGTGATAAAACATTAAAGTTGAATATATATAATTTTCCTGATGATGTGTCATACCAAAATGAAATGATATTTCATCAAATAGTCTTAAAACCGCTGTAAATTAAGCTAAGATTTGTTCAAATCAAACCAGCATTCATGATACATGAAAACCTTAACAAATATAAAAGGCTCCAAATCAAAGGTGAAACAATAAATGGAACAATTCTCTAGAGGCGAGTGTGCGTGGGCCAGGCACGCACTATACCGTATCTTGAAAGCAAGAGTATCAGTATTTGATATGGGTAAATTGCCCCAATAATACCAGTATTAAATAACTAGAAGTACTTATTCCAATAACTGCTGAACTATATACAGCATTTGCTTACCAACCGTTAACTATGTAATGCATCCTGATAACTTTTCTATCAAAAATATCTTCCATTATAGCACTGTACACACACACACTTCCCACAACCTGGAAGCCACGACTATTTTCATTAGGTGTAGTCCACAAAGTAAAGCGCTGCGGACAATCACTCCAACATGGTTTACATATACTTCATATTTATGTTATACAATATATTTATTATATATATATAATATATATATAATATATATATTATAACACTACTGTACTGCAAATGTACCGTCCCAGAAATGTCTGATGTAGTTTTAGTCTACCAATAGGGAAAATAATGTCCATAATTAAAAAAAAAAAAAAAAAAAAAAAAAAAAAAAAAAAAAAAAAAAAGACTTCTAGCATAAAAAAAAAGTACATCACTGTAAGCCAGCTTCAGGTCTATGAATTTTACCACATATTGCAAACTAAAAATGATGAATATACTGTACTTTACATGTAAACTGCTGGGAACTACATCTGGCCCAGGTACTGGATTAGTAACAATAACATTAACACAAACAAGTAAAGTGGTATTTGGTATGGAAAATAGTCTTGTACAGTCCTAAACATGACAACTCACTTCATCTATTACCATTTATCTTACAACAAACTGTAAAGGACGATGACATGAGAACATCAATTATTATCTAAGTCAACCTGTCATCAGATTTGTCACTGTTTAAAGTTCACTTCTGCTTTGGTGGCTCTGAAAAGAAAAATTATATATTAAAGTTTAATTAAAACTTTTACCTCTACATGCTATTGTATTTCAAAATTTAATGCATTATGCTTTCCTACATACAATGGGTCTATTAGAACCATGCAGCACTAGTTTGTCAATACTTTAAATGCTGGTTGTATTCCAGCTGATAATTTATGTATGGAAGAGCCGAATAAATCTGCGAGGAAAAGGAATCATGAGGTTCCAATTGTTGAGGTATATGATTAATAATAATTCATTGTGTTAGGGGACAGGCAGCCAGAATGTATTTATACATGTTAGGCTTATACTGAGGTCGGCTAGGTACCAATGCTCAGGAGATTCATTGTCAGCAGTGCTCAGGTGAGAAAGTCACTTTCTTTGATTCCAAGGGCAGGAGCACTTATGAGGTGTACCTTGCACAGATCTACTGCCAAGTTAACTTCACTGATACCAAAGACGTTACTTGCAATGCAAATCAACTACCATACTTCTTCAGTAATCTATACATATTAAGGACCCTAGTTCTCTTGTCAGAAGACATCAATAACTCTCAAAACCACATGAAAGAATCTAGAGTCATGGAGCAAATCATGTGTTCACAGCCATTGTTGCCGTAGTACCTGCCAATCTCTATATGTTGCCGCTCATACTTCATTAAGTCAATGTGCCTCACAGTCACTCACTTCCTGCCTTTTTGCTATGCCAAGCTATAACACATTTCCATTCACTTTTATCATCTGTGATCATTGCTGTACATGCCTACCTCTTGTACAAATGTTTGTGTGCAATTGCATTTTAACTACATGCACTAAATTTGGACGTCCCATTTAATTTCAGATGTTATTGGCATGCAATTTATATGTATTTGCATGCATGCTGATTATTCCTGGATCCCATATGTTTCATATCAGTTGTCAAGTCACCAAATCCATTAGGTTAGTCTGCCACTGCTTACCGATAGATCCAACTCTCCACTTTATACCTACAATTGGACTTGCACATAGATTAACTTTAATTAGGTTCATAAGTTTTGTACATCAGTCATTGCATTCATTGTGTATCTGGTGGATAATAAATCTATTATATAAATATATAAAAAAAATCTACATCTCAAAAAACTTACAAATCAGAAAGTTTCATCAATCAAATATTCTTAAAAATACAGTATACTGTATACACATTACAGAATCCCAAAAATTCTAATTTATCTTAAAAGTGCAACGACAAAACATGCCTGAAATAACAATTGACACAATGCTGTACCTTCATTGCCCTGCGAGTCTTCTGGCAGCGGAGGTTTTTTCTTCTTTTCTACATGTCCCGAGCAATGTTGGCATTCATCATCCGAGTCTGAACTGCTCTCATTGAATTCATGTGGTTTCACATAAACACAACAACCTGTAATATGACACAGTGAGATCAGAATATTGTGTTCATGACAAAAAAGACAACAGTGAAGTTCATAATGAGCCAGCTGTAGGCTTAGGGCCCGTGCAGAAATATCCCTGCAAAAAAAAAAAAAAAAAAAATTAATGTAAGAGAGCCCTGGGGGATATCAATAGGAAGGGTGCAAAACCCACTAACCATGAGTAGCAAAAGTTCTCCATGGTACATCAACCAAATGTAGAGAGCAAACTTAATGGATGACATAATGAGGACCTTCCTCACCCAACCATACCATACTACGTGTGATAGTCACACAATACAATGAGGACCTAGAGAATACAAAGCCCCACTAGGAGCCAGTGATCAATGCATCTTTTATGTTCTAGTACCTAGTGGAAGGGTAGCTGAAAGCCAAGGAAAGGAAGCAGAAGATTGGCTGGAGACAAAATAATGATGCAAAGGATATATGTTCAAGATATACAAGATACTCAAATTTATCAACAATGCGGACAGAACTGGCTGTCTAAAATGAGAGAGACGAGGGAGTGGGACCAGGATGGGGGGAATACAAGTGGTGTGTGGCAAGGATGAGGAAGTTCACAAACACAGACCTAAATAGCTAGTTATAAAAAAACAAAAACAAAAAGAAACTAAGCTTGAGAGTGGTGGGTAAGTGGAATGCATTAGTAAACAAATATTGATAAACTCCATATGTAGATTCTAATATAAATACAATATGACAAAACCTGTGAGTTGAGAATCACTCACATTGGAAGATTAATGGTTAAGAGACATGGCACATGAGCTGGAGCTCATTTCCCCTTAGTATAAACAGGTGAATACCTGACTTTACCCAAGGGCCACCATCTCTAGTGGCTTCAACAGGGACAGGATGCTGAAGGCTTGTTTTAGGCCCCCCCCCCCACACAGCCTTTATTGTTCTTGATAATTTTTTCCAGCTAAATTTTAAACAAAAGCACTCAAAAAGCATCTACAGTTTTTTCTGCTTTACATTGGGGTTTGTTGCTCACTGTGTGTATTACTGTATATTTTTTTTTTAAATGATCTAGATAAATATCTTCAAATTGTTTCAGTATTTTAAAGGTCTCGATTAGATCATTCCTGTCATGGCTGGTTTGTATTGTTAGTTTCAAGACCCTCACCTATGTCTGGTAAAATAGTTGACTTGGTTCTGGAATGATTTTTTCTCATTCTTCATTGACCTTTTTACAAAGCAGATATATATTTTTAAAGGTGAGGTCTCTAGGGTTGGGTACAGTTGTACAGGTAAGGGGGGGGGGGGATGGGGGTATACTCGAGAGTCGAACAGCCTGAATTACCATTTTCTTTTCCTTAGAGTCAAAGGTTTGTTTGGTTATTCTTAAGGTTTGGTTAGCTTTTTTATCACAGCTTCTACATATTAAGCCACTTTTAATAACTGGTTGTTCATAACTCATAGATGCATTTCTTTGTCAATCTGCTGAATGATCATATTGTTGATATGACAGTTATGATTGATATTGTTATGCAATACACCATTTATTTCTTCACTAAAACTACTTGTTTAATTTGTTAATTTATTTATTTTACACAGCAAAGAAACTTTTGACTGAATGGTTATCAAGGTTTTATTATGTGTTGCTACATATACTTATAAAATTCCAAAAAATGGAACTGCAGTATTTAATATTTTTTTTTTACTTACACTTTGATTTCTTCTTTCCCATATTTTCATTGTCGACTGTGTCATTCGTCCAGCTCACTTTCTTCGTTCTTAGGCTTGTGTAACTTCAGCCTTACAACACCACTAGAAACCTGAAAATTAATATTTGTCAAAATATTTCATATCAAATTAAGTGCTCACCGGAGCACAAATAATCATCATTACCCCATTTCTTGCTCTCGTGGGCTGGAGGGAACATCAGCTCAGAAAAAATAGGAACAATATAAAACATGATCAAAGATACTTAAGAATCCTTATTAATTCTCCATACTATCCACATAACATACTGCAGCATCATTCAGAATCAGCACTATCACACGCTCCTTCACACACAAACACACTGTGACTGAAGTTCAATCATTTTCTCAAACACCCGACCTATCTCAATTTTATTTTACTGTAGTTGGTCTATCTATTTATAGAATGTTTTGCATTATGTGTACATTGTTACCTGCTCTTGGCTTGAATCTTGACTGGTAAATCCTAAAATGGAGTGAATGTTTGTCTAAAAGCCCAAATATTGGCATTGATTACTGTATTCCCATTCAGCATGGTGACCCTAGAATAGCTGACGACGAATTCATCTGAGCACAAACTCTCATAACAACAACACTTGCACCCTTCACATTGCAAACTTGACCTGTGACCTTGACTAAAATTAACCTACTCTTGCACTCCCCTTCATCCACAAGATTCACCTTGAGCAGTCACACTGACCTTGCCTTACTCTTTAACCCACTTTCTCCAGCATAAATCAGTGTACATCTGGGCAACACCCAACTGTCCTACAGAGTATCACAACATAGCTGATCCTTGTCTTACTGTTTATGTATCCCTTCTCCATCTGTGTGTTTGTGGGTGTGTGTGTGTGTGTGTGTGTCTGTGTATGTATGCCATCTCTATCATCTGTAGCTCGATTCCCCCCTCTCCCACTCTCTCACTCTCACTCTCCCTCTCCCACTCTCTCACTCTCTCACTCTCTCACTCTCCCTCTCTCTCTCCCTCTCCCTCTCCCTCTCTCTCTCACTCTCTCACTCTCTCACTCTCTCACTCTCTCACTCTCTCACTCTCTCACTCTCTCACTCTCTCCTCTCCCTCTCCCTCTCCCTCTCCCATCTCTCCCACTCACTCACTCACTCACTCACTCACTCCCCTCCTCTTACCTCCCCCCCCTCCATCCCCTCTCCTCCTCTTACTCCTCCCTCTCCTTCCCCTCCTCTTACTCCCCCTTTCCCTCCCCTCCCCTCTTACTCTCCCTCTCCCTCCCCTCCTCTTACTTCCCCTCTCCCTCCCCTCCTCTTACTCCCCCTCTCCCTCCCCTCCTCTTACTCCCCCTCTCCCTCCCTCCTCTTACTCCCCCTCTCCCTCCCCTCCCTACCCAACCCAACCACTTGGGCTGGACGGTAGAGCGACGGTCTCGCTTCATGCAGGTCAGCGTTCAATCCCCGACCGTCCAAGTGGTTGGGCACCATTCCTTCTCCTCGTAACATCCCAAATCCTTATTCTGACCCCTTCCCAGTGCTATATAGTCGTAATGGCTTGGCGCTTTCCCCTGAAAACTACCTACCTCCCTCCCCTCCCTTTTCTCCCTCCACTCCCTTCTCTTCCACCACTCCCTTCTCTCCTCTCTCCTTTCCCTCCCTTCTCTCCCACTCCTTCCTTCTCTCCCACCCTTCCATTCTCTCTCTCTCCCATTCTCTCACTCCCAGCCATTCTCTCCCTACCCTCCCCTTCCCTCCCAGCCATTCTCTCCCTACCCTACCCTTCTCTCCCAGCCATTCTCTCCCTACCCTCCCCTTCCCTCCCAGCCATTCTCTCCCTACCCTTCCCTTATCTCCCAGTCATTCTCTCCCTACCCTCCCCTTCCCTCCCAGCCATTCTCTCCCTACCCTCCCCTTCCCTCCCAGCCATTCTCTCCCTACCCTCCCCTTCCCTCCCAGCCATTCTCTCCCTACCCTCCCCTTCCCTCCCAGCCATTCTCTCCCTACCCTCCCCTTCCCTCCCAGCCATTCTCTCCCTACCCTCCCCTTCCCTCCCAGCCATTCTCTCCCTACCCTCCCCTTCCCTCCCAGCCATTCTCTCCCTACTCTCCCTTTTCTTCTCTTCTCTCCTTCTTCTCCCCCTCACTTCTTAATGCATTCGATTTGTTCTTTACTTTGACATGGAAATAATTCTTTCTAATATCTCTGACTCATTTGGATACTCAGTTTCCACTGGTGTCCCCTCGATACTCAGTTTCCACTGCTGTCCCCTCGTTCAATTACCACCTGTGCTAAATAGTTCTACCTTATCAATTTCCCTTAGAATGTTGCATGTGGTAATCATGTCTTCTTTAACTTTTCTGTCTTCCAATGACTTAAGAAAACATTTGAAAGCCTGTGTGCAAAATATGATCCTTTGAGTGAATGGCTAGTGGGTATAGTAAATATATGGTTGTTACACTCACAAACATGAAGCTTTTAAGGCTTATTGAGGTCAAGAGTAAGCCTGTCTGGTCTATCATCCAAACAGTAGCTAGCCACACACATTTGTGAGCCCCTTGAGGAACCTGAAGTAGAGGAGGGTAGAAAGAGCCTATGCTACTCTATCCTTTTGAGATGTATCTTATTGTCTCAATAAACATACTTGAACTTGAGCCGCACCCAATGATTATTAACCGAGTGATGAGCACATCATCCACTGTTCAGCAGTCGCCCGACATGCAGTATTGTACAGAACTTCTATATGAAACATTACTATACTACAGCACGCAAACACAAAATCTGATTTATGAAAGATTATTATATTTTTAAATACAGAAAAGATAAAAATTAGGGGATCATTAACAACATTTCTAACTACAGCTTAGCATGTGCACTGCATTATGGAAAGAAACATGATAATACAGTACATTGTATAGTACTTAAAGTATAAATATGATTGACACTATTGTATTTTGACATAAGCCTGACTCGACTCAATTTTGTGCCTGTGAACTGTATATGAAATTTGCAGATACAAAGCTCACATAAAAAATCCTTACCAAATCCCTAAAATGTGCATAAGTCTTATCCTGTGTTGATCATGTGAAAAGGATGGTACATGGATTCACCTTACGAAAAATATGTCACCTATCATAAGCCTATGTGATTTAGAATAAACAATACTTACTAGTGACTATTACAGTGTTGGTGGCATGCACATAATGTTTAATACTTTTGTCTGGCAGCGACGCAATCTGCGTCAATAAATAAATTGACGGATGTCCGCTGGTGACCCATGTTGCATCAAAATTTTAAATATTTGTTAAAATTATATTTTTTATCCGATCATTATGGGACTACTTTTACAATGTGCACCTTTAAATTGCGAACAATTTGATACTATAATGAACGACGTAGCACAACAGCTGAGGTCAGAACACTGGAAAGATTATAAATACTTGTGGTGACGAGTGTCCAAAATTAAAACGAAACACGAAAGTGTTAAGTATACTTTATGGTACTGAATATTTAAATATTTAGTGCTCACTTATTACCTACCTGATAATTCAATCAGCACAGGCCTATATATTTCCAAATTACCACATATAAAAGAGAATGTAAATTACCATATCTCCAAATTTTAGCATGTAAAGTATATCTGAAATTTCTTAAAGTAAATGATTGAAACATTTTTACTCATATTTACATATAATACGTAAACAATTATTTTCTTATATAATAATTAAAAACATATATATATATATATATATATATATATATATATATATATATATACAGGTATGTACTATATAATAACTAAAAAAATATATACAGTATCTGTATTCCTTGATAATCTATTGAAGCACGAAAAACGTTCAGAGTTTTTATTTCCCTTTCCTAGTAGATACTTACACATATACAGGAACTGTATATTGTTATGACAGACAGGGTTCAAGTACTAACGTATAGTACGGTACCATATAATTATATTGGATAAAAACCCACACCAGTGTATTTGTGAAATTCATGTAAGCTATTTACACCAAGTATTTCACACTCTCCCTAGAGCTTTATCAAGGTCTGAGTGTGTGATTAGGACGAGAGACTAATCTGATCTAATCTGATTAGACGTTGAGATGTAAGTCTGGTCCTAATCACACACTCAGATCTTGACAAAACACTCAGAAGAGTGCGAAAGACTTGGTGTAAATTTCTTACATAAATTCACAAATACACAAGTGTGGCTTGTCATCCTATATTATTATTGTCTGTGGGAAGACATTACCATTACTAATACAGTATAATTATATGTGATGATATTTCTTCCAAAGCAACCATTAACAAGCAAACACACCCATTGCAACCATTAACAAGCAAAAACCACTGCAATCCATTAACAAGCAAACACACCCACTGCAATCATTAACAAGCAAACACACCCACTGCAACCATAAACAAGCAAACACACCCACTGCAATCATTAACAAGCAAACACACCCACTGCAACCATAAACAAGTAAACACACCCAGTGCAACCATTAACAAGAAAACACACCCACTGCAACCATAACCAATGCAACCATTAGCAAGTAAGCATTCCCAATGCAATCATTAACAGGTAAATATTCACAATGCAACCATTAACAAGTAAACACAAGTAATGCAACCATTGGTGAATAAACGCAACCATTAACAAGTAAATGCAACCATCAAGAAGTAAACACAACCATCATCCACACAAGCTGAACTGCAGGCTATTCTGGCTGGTTTGGAGGAAGTACGTCAAGAGGAACAAAATGTTTTTGTATTTGTCAACAGCTGAGGAGCACTCGATTCTTTAAACAGTCAAAATCCAATACAGTATTCATGTCCATAGTTGAGGATTGTAAGAAAAGGTTTAAACGCGATACAGCTGAAAGGTCACAAAGTGAAACTCATGTGGATCCCATCTCATGTTGGACTAGTGCTCAACGAGGTGGCAGATGACCTGGCCAAACGTGCCACATCAAAACCACAAGTTGACATTAAATGTGTTTTAACAATGAGACAAATAAGAACCAAAATGTGAAATAATCAGGCATATGCAGAAGTGGCAAGGAGAGGTATAATGTATGAGGGAAGTCAAACCATGCAACACTACATATATGCGAGTTAAAACACCCATTTCACTAATGGTAAAAGAAGAAATGCTTGGAGTGACTCTGTACACATGCAGCTCAGGCTCGGGTTCAAATATTACTGGGAAAATGGAATAGGTGTTAATGAGACTGACACGAAGTGTAAACTACGTGTTATGTTAAGGTCTCACACCCTCACTCATTATGTTCTTGATTGTCCCTTGATTAATGTATATTGAAACACTGAGATAAGGACTGTTCCTGAACAAGTAGCCTGGATGTGTCACAACAAAAAGATTGATGATATTCTTGCACCAAGATTATAACTTTACTGAATTGCCTGCATGACTATTCCAAATGGTCTGTGTACCTAGTCATACAAGTATTTGAGTGTACGTCTGGTAACATATTGCATGTGTAAAGGAAGAAATGTATATGTTTATCACTCAGAATGTTCGGTAATATGCTTATTGTTTGTGATGTGTTTATATATATATATATATATATATATATATATATATATATATATATATATATATATATATATATATATATATATATATATATATATATATGTTATATGAACACATTGTACCGAGAATAGGGTTAGAATAGCTTGAGCTATCTCATCCCTTTGTGTGTATTTAACTTATTTCAATTAAACATATCAATCTCAATCAGTTTTAATTGACAAGTAAACACAACCACTGACAAGTAAACACAGTCATTGACAAGTAAACAGTCATTGACAAGTAAACACAACCAGTGACAAGTAAACACAATCATTGACAAGTAAACACAGTCATTGACAAGTAAACACAACCACTGCCAAGTAAACACAACCATTAACCAGTAAACACTCCCAACACACAACTGTCTGAGGCATTACAAGGGGCTACAGGTCGGGCGGATGAGATTCCTTGAGTCCCACCTTGTGAATTACCATACGAACTGACCTGCTCCTCGGGACCCAGATGCAGAGTTTCCGGCTCGATGACGGTGCTGGAGGAGCCAGAGACTGCGGTGGGTATTGAGGTAGCCATTAGAGTGGTGTGTGAGGGGGTGGGGAGAGAGATAAAAAGAGAGAGAGAGAGAGAGGAGGGAAGAGGTCGGCCCTTCCCAGCGCCTTCCTTCCTGCCACTGCTCTCAAGGTAAACAAAACTCAGCTGATTACCCGAGCCGTTTTCTCTCATCAAACACCATTCGCAAAAGGAGGTCAATAATATTATTATTATTTATTTTGATCTATCCTTTTCGTGGCTCGTCAAGATTTAAGTGTGTCGGTAGCAAAAAAAGGGGTTATTTCGCTAAGCGAGGATATTTGGGTATATGTATGGCCTGCTTCAGAGGTGGTTTTGATTTTTATGGGGTCGGCCTTCGATTGTATTATTTTACCATTGAACGGGGGGGAGGACGAGGGGGTTATAATATAGTGTATTTCCTGACGCAGGTAAGTCCGTAATAGGGTGATAGTGTCCGTGGGTCGCCCCCAGGTGGTGTCCGTGGCCGCAGTACTCGGGGTCACTGGAGGTGGACGGCAGGTCAGGTATGGTCGTCCCTTTCACCCCCTTCCTGTGGGTGGTGGTGTGCAGGCCTCGGCCCCTGGCCACTCTGCCCCCGTGTCCCTGGCCTTCCAACCCCTACACATACTCCCCTGGCTGGTTTTTATGTCGCTGGTGTCATTTGACAGCCAAGGGGGAAAGGACGGCATTGACGACTACCCGTCATTGATGACCTGTTGTTGTTGTGTTACCATGACATTCATAATTATTTCGCCCATAAAGGGTTGCTATTATTGAGTGAATATAGATGGAGGCAAACTTGATTTATAGAATCTGACTGAAAAGTGCATGGAAATATTGGTAATGAGTGATTTGTTGAGTTTCAGGAAAATATTTTCACATGTGCATTATTGCTAATCATGCCCCCCCCCCCTTTTCCTCCTCCTATCTCTGCACAACATCTCTGGTGTATTTGCTCTGATAATACAGTATATGCATTTACTTCTGTCCCATCAATATGGGTCTGGTGCAGTTTCACAGGCACCACATTGACTGACCGTGTGTACTCACCTAATTGTGCTTGCGGGGGTTGAGCTTTGGCTCTTTGGTCCACCTGACCCGTGTCAGTCAGGATAAAGATTTGGGTCGTGCTAGTAACTGGATGGGTGATCATGCAAATATCCTTGCTTTCAGCAAGGGGAACTCTCTTTTCGAAGAGCCGAACACGATTCCTTGCCCCGAGAATGGTATACCATCCGAATAAAACAGGTTTTAGACATAATAGTATTCAAATTCCTGTACTGTATATTGAGAGGTTTATTATTATTCCACATGCACACTATACATCCATTAAGCTTGTGTGTTATACCGAGGTCCCCCAAGGTGGAACTACTGACCTCTTTTTTTTTATTACTTCAGGAGAGGGAGGGAATTATTAAGGGAAGGTGCCAAGCCATTAAGAATATATAGCACTTCCAAATACTGTATATTCTTAGGGGTCAGGATATGGATTTGGGATGGGACGAGGAGAAGGAATGTTGCCCAATCACTTGGACGGTTGGGGATTGAACGCCGACCTGCATGAAGCGAGATCATTAGCATTGAATTTAAACCACTTCAGGAGAGCGGTTTTATTTCCTGGGTGTCAGGGTCAATTGTCTCTTTACAGCATATGTTCAATGAATTTGTTCATTCTGTAGCATGGGACCAAAAACTGAACTGCATGATCTAAATGGGGCCTAACAAGACAGTATAAATGCTAAAGAAATGAATCCCAGTTTTACCATATTTCTATCATACATTAATTTTTTGGAGGAGCCAAACAATGGCTCGCTGAAGCTAGGTTGCTGTTATAGCTTCTCCCTACTGAGCTACATCAGTGATAGGAATCCTGTAGGGCCTACTGGGGACCAGAGCCAGAACATGACCCCCTCACAGAGGCATAAAGAGTTAGGGATTGATATAATTACCCCTCACGAAGAAAACATTCAAACATTAAGCAAATCAATACAGAAAACTGCAAAGTTAAAAAAAAACACTGAAATGGCCAATCAACTCTGCAAATAATCGACTGGCAAACTAGCACAAATCCTGCCTAGTTACGTGCCACCAACAGGTGGCAGTACCATCAGAAACTTCCAACTTGTGAACCATCTTTGCCTCGGTCTTTTTACTGATGTCTGCGAATGCATACCTTCCCGAGTCTCTGGCCTTGGGGGACCCCAGCCTTTTCAAAGATAAATGTGGGCCATTCTTTGAACTGTTCAGTGGGAGCCATTTGCTTTGTTTATTGTTCCTAATTTTGTATATTTGCTTTAAGAGATGCATTTCAAGTTTCACTTGTTGCATGGACTTCATCTTTCCTGCACCTCAAGTTACATGTGTTTAGGTTAGCTATTCCCTAAGCACTAGTTTTGGAGTTGTCCCTACCCTGACCGTGACTGCTCTGGTGGGCTCTTGATGTTTCTTTTCGAGGCAATACTACAATATAGAATGCCTCACTCTGGGACTGAGGCAAAGATAGTGTGGAAGTCGGGAGATTCCGCTGATGTGGCCACTTGCTGGTGACCAGTCATAGCTAGGAGGATTAAAGTTAGATTAAGTGAATCAATTGCAGTCATTTAACAATTTCAGTGTTTTGCTTTCTTTGAATCATGCCATTGTCTGAATTGCTTCACATACTTTCTGAAAGTTTTCTTGGTGAGGGTGATCATAACAATTCCCTACTCCTTGTGCCTCTGAAAGGCACCAGGTTCTGGCTATGGTGCCCAGTATGCCATACAGGACTCTTAAAACTGATGTATCAGTAAGGGGGGAAAATATCTGTGCAAGGATGCTTCAAGGAGTCACAGCCCCCCTTACCAGAAAGGGGCATCTCATTACATTCAATGTGGTTTTGGCTTGTGCATTTGTTTTTGGCATCCAGGCTTTTAGTTGTTTCCATTGGGCTGCAGCTGATAGAGAATGCTTGCAAACTTTTTTCGATGGGAGTTCATGCACCACCATTGAGGCTGTGTTGCACATACCCCATTTTGACTGCGGTGAATTCACTGTTGGAATTTTTCCCCTTTAGGTGTTTTCAAGGTTGTATTTCTGTAGCACCCTCACCGTTCAGGCCGTTCCCAGTTTCCCTTCCAGGCAAATATGATTTTATAGGCCTTGTTTCTGCATGTGTTATCCATCTGGCTGCCTTTGTTTTCATAATTTTCTTTACTGCAGGACTGTGTTATCCATCTGGTCATTGTTAGTCTGCTCTCCTTTGACATATATCGAAGAACTTATTGAAAGAGGCCTTTGTGAAGCTTCTCCAATGGTATTTTGATGTCTGGAAGTCTGATTGTCAAAGGAACAATTAATTTTGAACAATGAATAATATGGTAGCCTTCCTTACAAATTATTTTTTACTGGCATATCCATACCATTGTACTGTATATGGTATTAAGTAATAATAATAATAGGTCATATGCTATTCTGGGAATATAATAACATCAAGTGAACAATTTCTGAAATTTACTATTTTTTAAGCCAATTTGAAACCTAAAATTGTATAATTTTCAAAATTAATTAATTTTTTAATTATTTGTGTGTGTTACATTGATGGTCTATTAGAAAAAGTTGGTGCCTTTACCATGTAGTTTAAGCAAAAAACTTTTAGAAAGTTTGAGCAAGATTGAGCGCACCGTTTCCTGGCCCCCTTAAGGCCTTCTCAAGTTATTTTCTTAAATATTTTATTTTATTTTCAGAATCCAAGGTCACGGTGAAGTAAAAACGGTGATTTGCCTTGATTGACGGTAGTACAGTACAATGATAAGCTATGAAGGAATACAAGATATAGTAACAGCTATCCTTGTAATATTGGTTGTCTCTCTAGTCGTAGCAGCAGCATGGCTATCAACAAATGTGAGAGAACAACCATTAGTTGCAACAGCAGTGGTAGTATTTCAGAGTGGACACGCAGTGGAAACAGAGCGAACTCATAGTGACAGTGGCCAGAGTCCCACTGAAACTCAAAGTAGCAATAATAGTGTAATAGAAGGGGAAGCCTCTGGTTTAAGAGCAACATCCCAAATGAAAGAAAGTGAGGACACTGATGTTACCAAGGAACAAGATATGGAAGTGCCTCAGAGAACTGGTAGAGAATTGGCGGGTGGGAGTCAAAGTAGTGAAACATGTAACATAAGCTTATCACTGCCAAAGGAAGTTAGTGAAAAATCAGTGCAGAGAAGTGAAAATCTAAATGTTGGCTCTACATCATTAGTCTCAGAGTCAGACCAGGATGGTGTGGTACAAAATCTCAGTCAAGAACCAAACTTAAGTGAGAGTAATGTCACAAATCAATCTACTGATTCTTCTATTCCGTCCCATGCATCGTCACTGGAGAAGTTGAGAGACATCGTGCCTGATGTGGAAGTCCGAAACAGGCGGTTGCAGCAGTTTATATCTATGGGTGAAAGTTCTACTTGTTCAGAGGCCCATTCTAGTACTGGTACAACCATTTCCTCTGAGCTTCTTGAAGTTAAAGATCTACACACATCTGCTGAAGACAAATTATGTAAGTCTTCAGATGGTGCTTCTTTAGATGAAACGTGTAGTCATTCAATCAAAACTGAAGAGAATATTACTACATTGTCTAGTGAATCGAGTGCTTCCATAAAGGAGGAAGAAATAAGGCCTCCTGGAAGCATAAGAATTCGCTTGAAGTTTCTCGATGAAACCCAAAGATATGTATTTGCTAAACTTACTGAGCAAGTTGGAACCTTTAAAAGGTGAGAAATATATTGTTACTAAATCTTGTATTTTACTTTGCACCTACAATAGTTGATACAGTTTTATGTTTTTCTCTACTTTGTGGTAGTGCTAGTTTTCTCTTGTGCTATTTAATGTAAACGTATATAATACTTATGTAATATGAATGAATATTATTCTATTACATTCCTTAATTCCTTTTCTCTTAACAAATTCATTTATATAATTGGCAGCTAAGCATGAATTACTATACACTTAGCTTACTTAATCCTCACTTCAGTACATTCACAGCACATCTCAATATTGGTCTATATAATTTAACTTTTAATATGAAAAATAAATTTTGCATCTATATTAAGGATCATTACATATTACTATAAGCTTTGTAACATTGTACACTCTTTTTATTTTGAATCTATAGTCAGCCTCAGTTAAAGCTGTAGTTCTTAACCTGAGGTGTACACACCTTTCCTGGGGGTATCAGAGGCCCCCTCTGGGTGTAATACCTGAGTGTAGTTACCTAAGTGTAGTTACAGGATGAGAGCTACTCTCATGGTGTCCCATCTTCCCAGCACTCTTGTCATATAACGCTTTGAAACTACTGATGGTTTTGGTCGCCACCACCTCACTTAACTTGTTCCAACCGTCTACCATTCTGCGAAAGTGAATGTGTGGGACATCCCAGATTTGTAGTACTATACTTAGTAGGTAAATGAAATACAAATTAAGAATGGGCACATGAGAGCAACTTCTGTACTGTTTTATCATAAATATTATAAATTAACATTATAAACTTGTGTAAGAACATCAATTTTGAGAACCAAATGGGTGAAACTGCAGTAAAGATCATGATGATAATAATAATAATGTTTTTTCAGGTAAAAGTACTTACATACAAAATATGTTACAAACAGAATGTTGGATTTTTAAATAGAGCTTAGCATACATTATGCATAAAGCCACTAACACGCACAGCATTTCAGGCAAAAGGTTAAGAACCAATGAGTTAAATGAATGTCCTCATATTTCCACTTGCAAAATAAAATCAACTCCCTGGCTTTATGGTTACAACTATTAATAAAATAATCACAGCGCTATTGTCAAGAAATACAGTATAACATTTACCACATACAAAATGCACAGGTCGCCAATCCATGAGCCCCAAAAACACTACAGTATCGATCATTGACACTTTGTATACATGTGGTTGTTGCCATAGCAATTATGTAGTCAAAAATTGTTGCACTTGTGAAAAAAGAAAAGTTATTTATGAAGTGTGTGTGATTGTGTTTTAACATTTATTGCAGACAACACTTCTCCATAGAAATGGATGCTAATCGGCGTATTCGACTTATTTTCAATGGTCAGCTGTTGAGTCAAGACACATCAACTCTTGCACAGTATGGTTTATTTGAGAATTGTGTGGTTCACTGTCATGTATCACAACCACAGCATACCAGCAGAAGCAGTGGGCAATCGGGGGGACTTGCCGCACAAGATGAAGATGATGCCTACGTCTCAGGACTTTTGGTAAACGATTTTGCACTGGTGTTACACCTCATTATCTGATGTATACCAAGTGTTTGTAGGTGAGGAGGCATATTCCTCTTGTTACTGTATTATAATACAGTAGTAGCTTGTTATAATTTCTTCCCCCAAATTGGTTTGATTTTTTTGCAATTGCTGCTATCCTATTGCCCTGATTCAGTTATTTTATTTTTACTATTATACATTATATTTTTGTTGTTAAAAAAAAATTACACTTGGGATAGTGAGAAGTAGCAATTGTTTTTAAATTATAACCCAGTGCCATGTTAGGATCACTATAGAGAAGACTATATTATTCTACATTCAAATTCAGCTAGCATTTTTAGTTAAATTATCTTGTAATCACTTCATTATTAATATCCTGGCAAGAGTTGTATTGATGCTTCGCCTTTTATCATGTATTCCATCACAGTATTAAATACTGTACTGGTGTTATCATTACTAAAGTCATTTCTCAACAGCATATACAAGTTTCCAAGACTTTGATATACAGTATTTTATTGATTTAAGAGAGTATATGTAGCTATAATAATGATCTTTCATACACTCCACTACTTAACACATACTGTACTTGTACTGAGAACTATTATTAACATGATTTATGCGGTAATTTTTTTATCCTATGCAGGTTTGCTTGGCAATGGGTGTATTAAATTAATGTTTTCTTCCCCACTTTCTGTGGGGAGCCTCTATGGCTCCCTGGAGCTATTGAGCTAATGTGTGATATTTTAGACCGGGGCATTAGTCTGTGGAGTTCAGCCTACCGAGGATCACGAGCCAGAACCCTCAGAGGTTTCAGGGCAAGAGGGAGCCAGAGGTTTCAGGCCCCCTCAGAAGTTTCAGGGAGCAATGGCCCCCCCCCCCTGTGGTTGGGGTTTTCCTTGTATGCCATTGACTGGGGTTAGGCACCTAGAAAGATAGGCATAATGAAACAGACCCAACATGGTAAGAAAATCACAACAAAAAAAAACAAAAAGAGAGGCAGAACTCCCTCCAGTCCCAAGGAAACAGACAAATGTCACACTCCACCGCTGTGCCGCTCATCCAAACAGCCCTTCCCTTCCCGAGAGGAGGAGGGGAGGGGAGGGCTGCTTGGGGAGCCCCGGACCTCCCCACGCCGGCTACCTAGCACTCCAGTTTGTTAGCTGATGTGATCGGGGCGGACCTCGTCTTTGGCCTCGACTTCCAAAGGCAGAGTTTTGCCTTCATGGCAACCTCTGCAATGATGATGTGTGTGGTGGCCAGGGGTCCTCATCAGTACTGGGGCTGCATGCACTTAAGGGCATCCTTCCCTAGGTACCCCTGTTAGTACTGCCCTTGCGTGTTAGGGTTCTCTTCCCTGGTGCGTTCGGGATGCCATTTCTGTAGGGGTTTTTGCTGCTTGGCATTTATCCTGCCCTTGGGGCCAGCTGGGATTTTATGGCCCTTCTTTGGCCTTAGATAGGGAGTGGTATCATGCTGGTTAGGGCGTCAAAGTGTTGTGCAGCCTGCCTACCTTTGCGGCGGCCGGTTAAATGTTTCCTCTGGGGACGTTGTACTTTTGCAGGGTTTTTCTTGGTTTTTTGTTTTTTGTTTTTCTTGCCTGGTAGGGGGGGGTCTGCCTGGTGTGGCTATAGTTCCACTTCTGACATTTTGGTGGCACTCTGCTAGGCCCCTGTGTTTCAGGGTTTTTCATCTCCCCCTCGTTAGCTTTGGGTCTTAACCGGTTAACACCTTGTCCGGGCTTCTCGTAGTAGTCGGCCTACGGGCCCTGGAAAACCCTGTCGAGACTCAGTGCACGTGTGGTTGTCTTCAACCCCACTTGCGTCTTCAGAGTTCCATCCCACCTCGTGCGGGTTCAAAGGTTGCTGTGTGCCCTTGTCTTAGGGTGACAGTTACCTCTTTTGCCTCCGTCATGCTGCCTGTTGGGTCAAAGACACCATTGACCCGGAGTCTTGCGAGTCGTGTTCTCCAGTACTATTCTCATGACATTACTGTTAGGGTACAGGCAGCATGCCGCGTTGCATGCTAGGTTCAGGTTGCTGCAATGCGCTAGGTTGGTTTTCCACCCAGATGCCCTACGGCTGCCTCACTTTGGTTATAGGGGACCCGGACCTGGGGGTGTTAGTAGATTCGACTTTAGTTCAGTCCGTGCTCCCTGGTCCTTCCCATGTTGTTCACCCTGCTCCCACCCCCCCACCCCTACCATCCCTGCTTCTGGCTTCCAAACGTCTGAGGGTTTTGGAGTCGGGGCAGGGTTTAGATAGGGGTTTTGAGAGACTGGCAGCTTCCGGGGCTGCCCCATGCAGGTTGGGAACGGACGCACTCAAGCTGGTTCCTTCTTCCAAGGCTTCTGGGTCCCATCAGCAGGCCCCCTTCTTTTCTGCCTTTCCCCCTGGACGCTGCCTTTTCTTCAGAGGTGGAAGGTATGGAGGACTGCTCTGCCCTGGGACCCAACTTGGGGAATACCTGGGCTGGGGAGGAGTCAAAGGGGGCCCAAGCCCGCTTGGGTGTTGGTGCCCTCTTCACGGGGCTTGATATTGCAGGGAGAGGGGTTTTCTTACCCCCCTTCTCTGTACTGAGTATGATTTGGGGTCGGCTTCTCCCCGGGTTCATTTCAGCCCCGTCCTTCCGGAGGTTTTCTGCTTCTCATATCTTCCTTAGGGAGGTTCGGGAGGCTCTTGCTACATACCTCCTGAGAGACCCAGATTCCACCTCCATGATGGCTCCGTCCTTATTTGAGTTCGGTTTTTCTTCCCCATACAGTATTAGATGCATTTGGGGGTTTCGGAGTATTTGTGGTTGGCAGACTGCCCATTCTTTTCGTTGGGGGTGTGGCATGAGTTCTGTCGGACCCTAGCTCTCGATTGGTTCTTGTAAGGGGCGTCGACCTTTTTGCAGTTCGCCCTGTTGATGGGGTAAGGGGGTCTGTGCGCTTCGGCTTTGGTGGCTGGGGATGCGCTTTGGGTTGATCCGGTTTCCCTCTTTCCCTGTTCCAGGGCTCAGGTCTCCCAGGTCATCTGCAGGGTTGTTAAGTCTAGCCAGCCTAGGGTCTATCCTCTTGCCCATGACATTAGGAAGTTTGTTACATTGGCTGCCGTGTTTGGCAATACAGTATGTGCTGGACTGATATTTGGGCACTGGGATTTTGGAGGTCGAACAGGATCTTGGCCGCCCGTTATTTGGTTAACGTTCCTGTGTTGCTTTGGGTTGCTGGTTGCAGCCAGTTGTCTTGACTTTGTGTTGAGGAGTCTGTGGTGGCCGCCTCCCGAGTAAGTCCTTCTTTCCCTTATCTTTGGACATGTAGCTCCAGGGAGCTGTAAGAGCTCCCCACAGAAAACCAACATTAAATTTAATGAAATACTATTTTCTGAGTGAGCCCCAGAGGCTCCCTGGCAACCCTCCCTCCCTCTCTCCGGTCAGTGGTTTTTCGTGTTGTTTGATACTTGGCTTCCAAACTGGAGTGCTAGGTAGCCGGCGCGGGAAGGTCCAGAGCTCCCCACTCCCCCTCTCGGGAGAGGGAGGGCTGTACGGAGGAGCGGCGATCGAGTGTGACGTTTGCTTGTTTCCTTGGGATTGGAGGGAAATTCTGTCTCTCCTTTTTGGTTTTTAGTTGTAATTTTCTTACCATGTGGGGTCTTTTGTTATGCCTACCTTTCTGGGTGCCTAACCTCAGTCGCTGGCAGATAAGGAAATCCCCCAACCGTGGGTGTTTTCCAGAGTCATTGCTCCCTAAAACCTCTGAAGGGGGCCAGGTTCTGGCTCGAGGTCCCTGGTAGGATGAACTCCACAAACTAACTGCCCCTGTCTAATATATCACACATTAGCTCGATAGCTTCAGGGAGCCTCCGGGGCTCACCCAGAAAATGTTTGCATTACATTCAATACTGGTTTTTTTTATTAAGTACAGTATTACATTATTGTATTGTAGAGCTCCGATAACTATAGTTATAGCTGGAGTAACCTCTCAAACCTTGCATTTGCCAGGTTTGAAAAGTGAATAGAAGGGTGCCTTTGGAAAGCATATTGGCAGATTTAGTGCTTCATGACTTGTCATTTATTTGAATGGGCTCCATTCCTTTCCTCTGTCCTATCCCAAATCCTTATCCTCGTACCTTCCACGTGCTCTATAGGCTTAGTGCTTTCTCCTGATAATTAGCTTAGCCCAATAGTTGGTTGATCTTACCCCACAAGCTGGTGGTGGAATAAGGCTGGTGGATAAGGTAATTGTTCTTAGTGTGTAGAAAAGGTCACCAGGAGCCTGGGATGGCAAACGTCCAATGTGTGTGCCAGTGATACAAGCTGAAGAGTGGTACCAATTATTGGTCGTGTAACAAAGTTACGTTTTTCCCTATGAGGTACTTGACAAAAACTTACACGAGGTGTAGGTTCAGGAGTTGGGTGTATTTATTTAAATTTGTTTATTTTACCAGTTATCTGTGCCATTGATTGGTAGTGTAGGGTCTTCCAATTGTATATTGATCAGTTAATCTTGGTTTCACATACTAAACTGTATTGTATGTTTGTGCGTATCATAATCTATTTAATAGAAAACCCAAATAATACCAATCGCACAAAAGGTAGGTTCATCTGTTATTCAGATCAGCCAACAGGCAGCTTTATTGGTTACAAAGAAGCAATAGTATACAGGATAATGCAAGTTGATGAGGATTTCACAGTAGAAGTGAGTCATGTGCAATAAACATTTAGGTTATTATAAGATTTACAATATAAAATAAATTTAGTAATTAGGATAAATATTTGTAAAAGGTGTGAGCATGAAATGGTAAATATTTTACACTTTATAGAATAAATATACAAGGACTGACAGATTGCATGGCTACATATGATGAGTTAGGTGGTGTTAGGGAGCATATATTTTTAATTGCAAAAGCATGGCACAAAAGATGGCCTACACTTGTCTTGAAAAGAAGTGGGATACTGCGACTGGCAAATCTGGGAGTTTCAAATGAAAGGATATCAGCAACAGGACTGAGGCTAAGGTGGCATGGAAGTCAGGAGCTCTTGGTGGTGCTTTCACCGGTTCGTGGCCATTCGTAACTAGGTGAGCTCAACAGAGTTTCTAAGTGAATGGTTCGCAGATTCATTTGGCTGTTTCAGTGCTTTCTTTCCTTGACCCTTGCAGTTGTCTGTATTCCTTTGTTTACTTTCTGGATGTTTTCTCAGTGAGGGTGATCATAACAATCCCCCCCCCCCTCCCTGATCCCTGTGCCTTTGTGAGGGGGACCAGGTTCTGCCTGGGCCCAGGTAGGGTATACAGGACTCCTAAGGCTGAGGTTTCTCAGTTGGGGGAGCTGTTGTGCTGAGGACGCCACCTTTTGGCCCCCTAAGGCTGAGGTTTCTCAGTTGGGGGAGCTGTTGTGCTTCAGGACGCCACCTTTTGGCCCCCTTCAGATAATTGTTAACTGAAGTACTCTTTTTCAATAACCATGCCCTAATGTCTGGGGGATTAATTTTGATAATCATCCCTTTCTAACCTTAAAAAAAAATAAAGGCATTTCCAGAGTGAATAAAACATTTAAAATGCAAGATATATAGAATTAAATTATCTCTGATCATGACAGTGTTCAGTTTATCACAGCTGATTTTGTTTCTTCTAGGCACCCCTCTTGTACTGTGTGATGGTTGTGGTGTGGTATCTTCGCTATGAATACGGCCACCTCTTCAACACCATGTCAACCGTCATCCTTCTATTTCTGACAGCTCTGCTCATAATTTCTACATACCTCCTCTACATCACACATAATGTGCCTGAAAATGGAACTTCTGCCCAGATATCAGCACGTCCACAAACCGAGACACAAAGTACATTATAAAAAAAATGTATAAACTTTTTTTGTAGAATGCTTCAAATTGATTTATCATGTGTATCAAACTAAATTTCATGTGGTGATGGTTAGTAATACTGTATTCAAATGTGTAACTTGATCTTGCATTCTACAGCCATAGAACATTCTTGAGCAAAAATATCTCTGGTAAAGGTTAGTATCATTAGGAGTGTTTTTGTCTTTCAATGTTTTTTTTTTTTTTTATATATTTTGTTGTTTTCCTTCCAATAATTATGAGCACTTGATTGTTTTGTGTCAATTATACAGTATATTAATTTCCTGGTCTGCCTCTGTGAATGGCAATGATGAGATGTAGTGTGTTCAGAAGAGTACAGTCCAGTCTATCTAGCTGTCTTGGCTATGCCTTATCTCTTTATTTATATTTAGAAATGTTCTTCCTTGAAAGCTTGCCTACACACTAAAATAAATAAATAAATAAATATATATATATATATATATATATATATATATGTATATATGTGTATATATACAGTATATATATATATATATATATATAATATATATATATATATATATATATATATATATATATATATATATATATATATATATATATATATATATATATATATATATATATATATTATATATAATATATAAAATGTGTGTGTGTGTGTTGTTGAATATGACCAAAAGGGTAAGATTAATGATTTCTAACACGAATCTTCTCAATATCTTTTATACTTTTCTTCACTGTCGAGGGAAGTTTAAACATTAGCCCTCCAAAGTTCATTTTGACACTTTATTTTGGTCTGATGCCTAGGGATGCATTTTGCAAGGTCACTCCTTACATTCTCAAAGACTAATTTACCATGCTTTTGCGAAGGCTTATATTCTCTTAGGGTGAGGTGGTACAGAACAAGTGGATGAATGGCATAAGACACACACAACAATATGTGTGTGTGTGTGTGTGTGTGTGTGTGTGTGTGTGTGTGTGTGTGTGTGTGAAGGTGTTTCCTTAATACCTGAATGATGCTGGAAACATTTTAGGGAAGCTTGTACCTTAGGCCACACCTTCTGTGAAGGAACTGTTCTCCACTGGGGATAAGGTATAGAGAGAGTAGATAGATAGGTTGTTATTTGTAATTATTGTTACCTGCTAGTATTGTTTCTACATATTTATTTAGATTAAACTGATTTGGTAAACCTTGCATCCAAGTTAAACTTTATTCTGTATGGACTGGTGTCTATGCTGGTCAAACCTCGGTATTACTGGAGCCATCAGATCCAATGGGTGGTTTAGTGAGCGTTTTTTTTTTTTTAATTATTCACTTACAAATCATCATTTTTCCTCATAAATTTAACTAATATTCTCTTCAGATATTGTGCTTTTGGTTTCTTTGCAGAGCCTGAATAGTTCTTAAAGTTCTCCAATTTACTGTATTTGTAAACAGACATCTTGTGGCAGCGCAAGTTTTTTTTGTCATTCATTATAAGCTACTGTGGTCACATTTAGTTATAACCAAAGTATCTACAAAATCCTAAGAAGGTTGTGTTTGCCATTATGCAAGTGTGTTTCATCTCTGACTTGTCTGCACATGTTAGTTTTGATCCCAGTTGCAGAAGCAGCATTGGTCTGCATTAGTGTTGTTTTTGTCATTTTCTTATGGCTAAGCACATACAGTTTACTTTATGAACTAATCTTTATAAAAGTGGTCATGTTTACAGTACAGAATATAAGCAGTATTTTGGTGAAACCCCAGTTGCTTCTTGCAAATTTGTTAGGTTCGTTTTCTTTGCATATTTATTTTTGTTCCTAATATGTCATGCTGAAGAGTTTGAAGGATGCACTGGAGGTTTAGCAGTTTAGCTGGTCTGTTGTGATATACTTTTATTTTTCATACTTTAAGTATCCAGTATTTAATATGCATGTATTCAGTTTTGTAGGTTGGAAATTTTCTGGACACTACTTTCATTCGAATTAATCTTGAAAACTCCTCTCTCCTGGTTTTTTTCCTCACAGGTAATTTAGTAATTTGTCAGTGTTAAACTTTTGATTTTATTCTAAATAATTTATGGCAATTTTGTTTTGTTAATGCAACTGTTTTATTCAAGTTCATTATGGCTGTCAAGTCTCTGGCTATAAAGTCGTGTAACAGAAGAAAAGATAATCTTTCCTGCTTCTACTCTTCACAGATGCTGTCTTGTTGAATTGGCTCTGATACACAACATGAACCTTAGTCCTGGCTTTGTTGCTGTTGACTCTTCCCTTTCACAGTACATATATTAAAATGCTGTAACCACCGTAACAAATGTCATCTGCCCCCCCCCCCCACTTCTGGCTTGGCCCCCCCCCCCCCACTTCTTATTCTTACCCCTTTTCTTATTCTTACCCCTTTTCTTATTCTTACCCCTTTTCTTATTCTTACCTTCCTCTTATTCTTAGCTTTCTCTTATTCTTACCGTTATCTTATTCTTACCTTATTCTATCTTTCATCCTATTCTTAGCTTTCTCTTACCTGCTCCTGGTTGATACCTCACCTTTGTTCTCACTCTTTCCTTATATATTTACCTGTACCTTCCTCTCTTCTATTACTATGACTTGATAATGGTTCAAAATGGCCCAAAACATCATTATTTCTTCACTTTCTTATGTGTGGTTGGTCATTATATCTTCAGTCACATTATTGGGACTAATCATCTGCAAAAACTGTTTCATGATTGACTATGTCATTTTCTTAAACTCTGAAAATTCAATCAATGAAGCAGTCATCTGAAAATATTAATAAAAATTTTGATTTGCCATGTTTTGTTTAAGATGTCATTGTAATACTGTAAATTGTTAGAAATTCATGTGGTAATTTTGTGTAAGACTGGTAATTTAGTTTTCCGTATCTCTTAAATTGGAGCTTTTGGCAGTACAGTACTATGCAGCAAATCAATATTTAGCCTTTCCATTTCATCATAATAGTTATGCCTTGAGTACTTATTATTCCTTTATAAAAATCTTTCAATACATCATGAGCTATTTCAGTTGTATGCAATAACGTGTTTGTCGTTTGTACAAAAAGTCCGCTTATTTTGAGTGACCCTCCATTTGGTGGGGAGGCTTCTGTTGCTATGAGGAGGTTGACTGTTTTAGCTCCTATGCTACTAGTGTGTTAGATCCAGTGCACATTATACGAAGCACTGCACTGAGTTTGTCATCATTACGGTAATTGCATAACTAATGTGTCAGTGATTCTTATGCAATTCGAGGTCTCTATATAATTTTGTTTCATTCCTTTGTGCCTTTCACTATTTTCTGGTATGTAATTTGTTACAAAATATATATAGTCTTTTTAAACAATTTTTGTTTTTTTGTAATAATAAAAGTTTTAACCGATGTAATGCTTAGCACATACTAGTCCTAAAACACTCCAATGACAATGGAGTTATATTGGTTATTATACTTGTATAGTACATATATTTGATTTAATCAAAATTGTTTTATTTACCGATTCAAATAATATAACAAAAAAATTATTACAGTATTTGTATGTCACAGCCTCCATCTGCAAGCATAAAGCTATTAAAGAACTCCTAGCTATCATTTAGGATGTCAGTAGAAAGGGAAGAAGAGCGATACCAAAGCAATTGGAGTCATCAAAAATTCTGTCAAGGTGCGTAAAACTGAGTAGTTCCTTTTTCTATTCCCAGAAAGTATGCTAGTAACCGAGTAAGGTATGGGTCTTAGAGTATTCGGTTTGCTATTTCATGACCAAGACAGTAGGGCATCAAAGATCATACACAAGACTGGAAATGGTGTAATGGCATGCTACAAAGTGGCTTCCAGAACTGGAAAAAAAGAGTTAAGAGGAGAGACTAGGTGTTAAACATGCCAAAACTAGAAGATAGAAGAGAGGCAATATGATCACCACTTACAAAATACTTACAGGAATAGACCAAATTGACAGGAACTGCTGAAACCAGCAACTTCATGAACAAGAGGAGGCAGATTCAAGCTAAGAAAACAGAGGTGCCACAAAAATTAGAACATTTTCTTCTGCAGACAGAGTGGTAGATGGAGGGAACAAACCAAGAAGATAGTGGAGCCCAAACCGTCAGTAGTTTCAAAACATTACATGACAGAGTATTGGGAAGATGGAACACCATGAGTGTAGCTCTCATCCTGTAATTAGTAGTACAGTGGTACCTCGGAATGCGAGTGTCCCTGTATGCGAGTTTTTCGGAAGACGAGCAGGATTTACTCCAAAAATATGTCTCGGAAGGCGAGGGTTACCTCGGGACGCGAGTTTGTTGATACGTGTACAGGCCGACTGGCGCGTGGTGGCATGGCGATCGCGCCTCAGTTTACCAGTGTCTCGTGTCCAGTGACTATCCCACCTGAATTCTTCACAAGGATTTACAGTTTTTTAGTGTTTTTTTTGGCCATTTGAGCATAAAAGTTGTCATTATATATCTTGCCATGGGTCTCAAGAAAGCCATTGGTAAGGTTCAACCTAAGAAAATAGCTGTGAGTAGAGGCAGTAGAGGATGTCCCTTCTTGCTTAAGAAAATGTGTGAAGTATGGGAAGAACTGCAAAGTTTTGTTGAAAAAACTCACCCAGATAAAGCTGTAGCAGGCCGGTGCATTGACCTTTTAAATGATAATGTGATGTCTTACTACAGACAAGTGTTAAAATGTAGGGAAAAACAAGTGTCATTAGACAAATTCTTAGTAAAACAAGCAAGTCCTAGTGGTATGCAGGCAAAATGTGCCAGATGTGTGCATACCAGTGAAGTCCTCACTGCCTGATGTGATAATGGAAGGGGACTCCCCTTCCAAACAGTAACTCCTCTCTTCCTCCCACCTCCTCACCATCTTCCATACGCCTACAGCAATCAACAGCAAGGTAAGTAATAACTTGAACATAGTTTTGTAGGTTTATTTAGATGAATTAGGTATAAAAATTTAGTTTGATGTGGGGTTTTTGGGGTAGTCAGGAACGGATTAGTAATTCATTTCCCTTTATTTTTTATGGGGAAATTAGCTTCGGAATGCGAGTTTTCGGAATACGAGGTGTCTCCAGGAACCAATTAAACTCTTAAACTGAGGCATGCCTGTAGTAGTAGGCATCCATCAGTTTCGGGAGACTATGGAGTTGCACTCTGGTTGTCGGTCTGGAGTGGCCTCTTCAGGGTGCAAAGCCAGGGTAGATTGATAATAAACAATAACTACACTTAGGTAATTACAAGAGTTTCACAAGTTTTCATAGGCCATACTCTTTAGTCCAGGATGACATTATTGATTGTAAGCTGGAGCCAGTGCTGAAGAAGGCAAAAAGTGTTTATTGCCACAATAAATGTCGATCAACATAAAGCATAAAATAAACCAGTCAGGAGAAATCACTGAGGGCAACCAGGAAGAAAGCCTTACCTAACTGCCTTGAAAGATGCTTCATACTGGCACTATATTATGCAGTATTTCTAGGTTTTCATGTATTTTCTCTAGGTTTAAAAGAAAAGCTGTAACAATTACTTTCAAATCTACCTTAATGTCAGTTCTTCCGTGATGCTTACAAAAGCCAAATTGGAAGTGGGAAGGGGCACAGATTGATCAATCAAGTGCTGTGAGGTCATTTATAATAACCTTGGATTGCAAACAACCCCACAGCCTTTAGATGCTTGTAAGCTGTTTAATAAATACAGATTATGCTGCCATGATCGAAGAAAGATATACATTTCAAAAGCCACCATCGCCCATGGGGTTCATAATAAAGAAATTGAAAGCACACATGGTTGATGAATTCTGGCCCAGGTTATAGTTACTGTACTCTATTACTATTGTGCATATGCAAGGTGGTGTCCAGCACTACCCTTCCTATGAACACGGCTGGGCCTTACCTCTGGCAGCAGAATGTGATGACTCGAAAAACATTCAAATCTGAAGTTCTCTGTGCACTACATCAGTCGGAGAAAATTAAATGTGGTGGATCAGAAACGTGGTAAACACAACACCAGAGAACTTTACAGCGTAACAGATAATTATAATACTGTAGCAATTCCAGAGAACATGACAATACAAGTAAACCCTGAACTCGTACAGTGCCGGGTCCTTGTAATGCTATTTTTTCACTTGTTTGATTTATAGGCTAAGTTATATATTGTAATGCACTCTTTAACATGCTTAAGTAAAATATATTTATCATAGTGTGTAGTCTGATTATAAGTAATTCAGAGAAGCCACCAAGCCAGGAAGGCTATGTAGCAGTCTGATTATAAAATCCAAATTAATCAAAGGAAATTAAAAGTTGGTAGGTATATTTACATTTATTTAAAGTACAGGTACTGTACTGGTACAATATTTTGTTTTGCCAAATTTACTCATTCATTAGTCCTAGTATGGACTGCAAGATAAAGACATTATTAAGGTGAGGTAGAATTTAACTGATCATCATAAATCATTTGATATTATTGCTGACAATGTGAACTTAATAAACTAGTTAGTGTGATATCCATGGAAGCACTACCATGGGGAGAAGAAAGGTATTGTTTCACCCACTGTTGGGCCCCTTTTCTTTGGTTATTTTTGCATTAGCACTTCCAATTAGTTATGTCCATTTTCCCAACTGTCCTTACAACTATTGTCTTTACTCCTTTCTCCCTCATTTTTTCCATGTGTTTATTTGTGCATATTTCCTGAGACAATCTTAAACCTTTCTACACATCCTTGTTTATTTTTTTGCAAAACAAACATGCGGACAGAAAGGGGAAGTAAATACCCCACAGCCCCTTCTCGAAGGAACAAGTGGTTCTAGACTGAGGGAGTAGAAGACCTAGGAATATGACTGATTTGAATTCTGATATTGTGTATGGAAGCTCACAATTTGTCATTGTATAACCACATGTAGGTGGACTCTGATGCACTGGTACAGAAAGACTGTGATGGGATAATGGTGGTGGAGTAAAGTGATCCTAAGAGTGCACAGTTCAGTTTTTAAGCAACTCAAACCTCACTGTTAAATTAAAAATTATGTTCTTAGAAAAGTGCAGTATATTGGAGGAGAAAATATCCACTGGTATTTGTTTTTAAAAAATTGGCAAAACTACTAGTGCTTTCACAAAATTAAAATATCAAACTTATTAGAACTTTACAGTAGGCTTAAAAGAATTTATAACTAATGTTAAACTTTAGGCTAATGACACCAAAATAAATAAGGAATACTAATATACTGAATCACTTAGTAAGCTTGCAAATACAGAGGACTCCCACTCAAACAAACTGATTTGCACTTCAATCTGATTTCCATTGCTCAGAATTTTGCTAATTGATTCCAAACATTATTTTTGTATTATTGCAAACAGTAAAATGCACTTTTATACACAGTTTCACATTTTATAATCACTTTAAACTTTCCACTGTTTTTTATTTCAACTGCATACGAAGATTGTACTATTGGAACAAGATTTTTCCATTGCATCCTGCTTGCCATTACCAGTATATTAATTTATGTTTATAGCAGAACTCCACTGTATTTATAAACTACTGCAGTTATATTTTAACTTACCTAATCACTCTGAGTGAAGTTTAAACACCTTTGAGCACCCAGAGTACCACAAAGAATAAAAATTACTTTCAATGTGGTATACAGTACAGGTACTGTTTTTGGCCAAAATGCATCACAGAATTGCTAATATACGCATGAGTTTTCCCTAAAACCCTATTTATGGATTCAGGATTAAATATCCAATGCCCAAATACCCGAGATAACCCAAATAAACAATGCACAGGTACAAACCTTGCTTCTACCACGGTAAAACCACACACAAGCTACATATGGCACTGCTCGGCACTGAGCCGAGCTGGGGTGTACCAAGATAATTCACAACCTGGCTGAACATAATTTGGAAACTACAAATTTTCATCCGGGAAAAATCCACATAATCTTGTATAATGTGTCCCATGCCAAGGTTATCGTCACGGAGATTCCCCACAAGCCTCCTTTGGGTGCACTATTCCAAAACACTAAGTATCATAAAAACACACTGACTGGGGTTAGGAACCGTGTGGTTTTGGGAGCTTCATGGACTAACAATTGTTACATTGTATTCACCTTTTAAGACTAATTTATAATATCAATGTATTTCTTTATTTCAGCATAATTTTTTCTTCTACAAATTATATTTCTTATGAAATTTATGTTCAAAAGTATCATTTACTGTACTTAATTGACAACTTTATAGCAACGTGGTGGAATTTAGGCCATAGGCATAGTGCTGGGATCAGAGCCATCAAGTGCTAATTGAGTATAATCAAAGGGAATGCTTCACCTTAACCAACCAGTTTGTCAGCGAGCTATATACAGTGCTGTACATTTAACATTTTTCAATTACAGTATATTTAATGCCAATGAATAATGCCATTTATTCGAGTTAAAAATGAAAAGAAAAAAGACCAGTTCCATTTCATCTTTTACATTTGTTTAATTTTTAATTACATTTTTGCAAGTGCTAACTTGCAGGGAGCAGATGAATTCTCTCCTCTTAAGATAACGGACAAAATAAATGTCACCTAAATTGTAAATAATAATTACAAGAAAAATCATTCTAATATGTGAAAATACCTACCAATTTATCATAGAAATGAATAGAGCAGCCAATATATGACTAAGCACAGGCACAAAATACAGGGTTATTAAAGTCCTGAAGAAAGATTTCCAGTGAACCCCAGTAAGGGTGCAGGAAACAAAAAATAAAATAAAATTATATAATTGCAATAGGACAGATGGAGCACTAACAAAAAGTAGTTTAGTAACTTCAAAAAAATTTAAGTTTAATTATTGTCTGAAAGTATAGTCCTATTTTAACCCATTTTCTCAAAGAAAATCCATTCACTGAACTACTACTGTATTGTATTTTGTGTCAGCACTTTCCTTTTATATTCTACTACACTTCAAAGCTGCTTACTATTTGCCCTATATAATGAATTCTTTGGTATACTTTACGACTATGTAGTGTGTTCTCCAACTCTGAAATATCTGTCGATGTTCTGTTAATGAAATCTTTTTATTCAATTATTATATTATTGTCTATAAAATCAGAAGACAACTACATATGGTATAAGAAGAATAACAAAAATGTAAAAATCCTTGAGATTTATGTAATAACAAGTCAATCTTTTTTTTCAGCAAAACATTACTTTTTAAATATTTGTGCTGTGAACAAATTTCCAATTTCAAAGTGGGATAATTATTACAAATTAAAAACTGAAACCAAATAAAAAAATTAAATAAAAACTATAACAGTACAACTGGATGATCTCAGAGTTAACTACTTCATTATAAACTTAAAATAATTTTTTTTTGTGCCTTGAAGCGATAACTTAAAAGACAATTTTCAATGATTTTATATGAAAAAAATCCAGCATTTATGAAAATATATGAAGACAACCTCTATATAACAACCATGAACTTGTGTCCACACAATACCATTCTTGAGATCACTTTCATAGTCTTCAAAACCAAAATGTACCGATATTGGTTTGAGTCAACTTACAAAGTTAAGATGTCCCATTATATCACAACTTACTTGCTCATAGACCCAAAATAAATTATGCATGGTACAAAGTTTGATGCAATATTGCAAAAAACAATGCAATATTGTAACTGGTTAAGAGTTACGTTTACCCAAGGACAAAATACAGTATACTGTACTTAAATTGCAAGAACCTTTGTTTTCCTTTAGATAAACAAAAACATTACAAAGCCAATTATTCTCCAAAACTGAGTATTGTTTCACTTTGCCCCTCGCCTAAGCCAGACTATGTCTTTACTGGGGCTGGCAGGAGAGATGCAGCCAAGTCTTCTATGTCAACTGCCTTTTTGGAACTGCAAGAAGTTCCACAGCACTTCTTTGACCTGTTGAAAAACAACACATTTATTATCTTATGCCTGTAAAATTACACAAATATTTATATACATTATTCAAGTTTGCCAATGGAGAACTTGGTTGCAATTTAAAATGTGAAGTAAGGCTTCAATCCTGTGTTTAAAACCTTAATATATAAACAACAGAAGTACCAGGACAGGCACGAGGCACTCAACTTGCAACAGTTAACCACTCGGACTTGACTCAATTTATGCAAACCCTTCATTTCCCCTGGAAATATCTATGCCCCTATCCAACTTTAGATACTTCCCTACTCCACAATATCATGCACCTCTACCTTTTGTAAAGTCTTTTGTGAGGCAAAGTATCAAAACCTTTGCCAAAATCAGGGTACAATATGAAGCAATTCACAACATGATTCCTGGGCCCTTTAATGCTTACACTTTTCTTCCCACTGTACATGGAACAAGTCGGCAGGCTTGGATCGAAACTAAGTAGACTTATTTGCACAATTGCACTACGCTATTCTTACATAAGTATCTATATACAGCATTGCTTCAAGTGTGTGCACATCAATAAGTCTGTGTCTGTATCTTAACACCAGATTACTTGCTGGTGGTGGACAGTAGTGACTTGGGTCCTAGTACAATTTCCTTTCTTTTCAGTTCTCTGATACTGTAGTGTCCAGAAACATAGGTGTATTTCATAGTGCATCAAAACCAGCTGTCTTTTGCTATACCCCATGTGCTAGGAGTTCATTCAGTACCCCGTCTCTCAGCACTGGCCTTGACAGAACTACAAGGCCAGCCCCTCCTCTTCTCCAGTGATGGTGGTTCTGATGGATGTGTCAAGTGCTGAGAATGCCCTAAGACTCTTTGGTGTTGGGTTTCAGGTCAGATGATTCTTATCTTATCCCTATCTTATATAACAGACTTTAACCCATCTTCTCCATTTGAGTCTGATGCCCCACCTTTTCTGCCTCAAGTTTAATTTCCCATATTTATAGATAATGTTAACATTTAATCTTCAATAAAGATTATATAAAAAAGGGAAACACGAGTAACTTCCATTCTTGCCTTTGGATATACCTACAGATGTTCCAGTACTTGACAGATCTTGCCTGTATGCTACACAGGTTTTGTGGGATTTGATGACGTTTCTGTTGAAGAACAGGAACTCTGCATCAGAACTGTCCCTGCTCATCTCGAGTTTAGCTCTACTTTCATTTTCTGCTTGTAGCACTAAATTCCCTTCTTCTCTTTGCTGGCCGACAATCTGACTTATTGTGGTAAAGTGGCAGCTGTACTATATGTCATCAATACTCAACTAGTAGAAAATTTCTATCTTCATTTTTAGCAATTGTAGGGCATAGTGTTAATTTCCTCATTGTTGACTTGCTAGCAACTCGATGTCTCAGTTCCCATGTTACAGTAGCAACTTGACATCTGGTACCAACCAAATTTTTGTAAAAAATATATATACAGTATATTTCTTTGTGGGGAGGGGCGGGAAGGAGTTAGGTTTTAACAAAACATTTTCTTTTAGATTGAATTCTAAAATGATAAGTATATTTGAATGTGCTATCAAGAGAGATTCTTGGTTTGATCCTGTAAACCAAGTCATTGCTTTAAAGTGCCTTTAAAAGTTAAATAGAGCATCTAATTTATTTTATACATTAATTTAGCACAAGTCACAATAACATGGCTGAAGATATAATGACTAAACCACACATCAGAAGATGGAGAAACGATGGAGAAACCTAAACCCATACAGTTTATTTTGCCAAATGCAGCACAGCCTACATCTGAACAAGGCAGGTAAATGAAGCACAGATATATTGCAATATCTAGAGGGATGCAACCCATACTGGAATTTAAATGCATGCCACTTTGCAGAAAATGCAATTGTTTTGCCTAATCAGAAATGTAAGAATTCAAGCAAACCATCTAACCTATTGTGGCTGATGCAACATCAATATTATGTTGCTCTACTTTTTTTTTGCTATTGTGTAGCGTAAAAGAGATTGCTCGATTGTGTTAAAAAGGCAAAACATGAGGGGAGAGGATGGGTCGAGTCAGTGTAATTAGTTTACCATCTTCTTATCTTGAGATGATTTTGGGGCTTTAGTGTCCCCGTGGCCCGGTCCTCGACCAGGCCTCCACCCCCAGGAAGCAGCCCGTGACAGCTGACTAACACCCAGGTACCTAATTTACTGCTAGGTAACAGGGGCATAGGGTGAAAGAATTAGTAAACCTAATTAGTAAACCCATTAGTAAACCTAATGCCCTGGCAGTGATGCATTATCAAAGGAGAACACACAAGTGCAGTACTGTCATGGCAAATACAATTTTCACTCTACTTTTTGTAATACTTACATTTTCTTGACTTTATTTAAAACTTTAGAGATGTACTGGTGAATAGACAATACAGAAGGATCTTGCATTTCTTCAGTGTCGGTGATGTAAGTAAGGGGTAGCCACTCGGTGCCCCCCAAGTCGGAGAGTGCCACATTAAGCCTTTCAGCAGACTGTTGAAAAATATTTATTAAGGATTACAGACTCGATCATATTCAGCCTTTGCAAAGTATAACCTTCGTTACTTCAAGCTAACATATTCTTCCACCACCATCATAAAGCTTTCTCTACATCTACTCCTCCTCCTTGAGTTAATCTTGATGTCCTTTGAAATATTAATTTCCTCCACTAATAAAAAGTATTTATGTACTCTATTCTTAATGCAATCAAACACGTGTTACATAGGAAATACAAGTGCAGGATATATAGTATCATATTTAACTTGAAAACGGTAGAGTTGAAATTGTAATTAATGGTTGCTAAGATATCTTACATCCCAGTATGCATTAATTAAAGGTTCTATTACCTATGGCTTTCAAAACCCATAAAATAAGGAAATATTGTTGAACAACAACTCAGTCTCACCTCAGAAATTTCCTCAGAACTTGACTCTTTAATACAAGAAATACTGTACAAAAAAGCTGGCACACAATCACTCTTTTCCCTTATCCTTAAAATGGAGTTGTGCAGCTCTTCACAATATTCATGTGACGTTACCATGAAAAGGCCTAGTTGTGCAGGCTCCTGTAGTAGAAGAAATCAAGAAAAATGGGTTAGACTCAATTATTCTGCATTCATGTTTTACATTTAACATCTATTTCTTGACCCTTTAGGTGCAGGTAAATGATTAATCATGTGTATTGTACCCAATATGATCAACATCAAACTATGTGCACAATCATGCAATAATAATTTGACTGGAAAGACTTGCTATTAGGAAATGAAGTAAATGAGATGTATGTCAAGTTTTGTGAAATATATGATAAAGGCACAGCAAAATTTATACCAAAGCAGAGATGCAGAACTAGGAAACAGGATTGGTTCAACAAATTGTGCGAGGGGCCAGAGACCAAAAGACACAAAAATTGAATCGACATAGGAAAAGGCCAAACCCCCAAACATACCCTTGATACAAAGATGCGAGAAACAACTGCATGGCAGTGAGGAGATAGGCAGAAATAAATTTTGAAAAAGGCATAGTGGATAAATGTAAAACAGAACCAGGCCTATTCTATAAATTCATAAACAACAAATTTCAGATAAAGGATAATATTCAGAGGTTGAAAATGGGAAACAGATTCACGAAAAATGAAAAGGAAATGTATGAAACGATCAACTCCTGCACTGCGCACCTGTTTTTTTTTCAAAAAGTCGTAGTGCAATTGTTAAGGACATATTTTGTTGTTTTTATAAATGGTCAGGTAAAGTTAATGTCAAAATGTTTTCAAACTCAGCTATTTTCATTTCAAAACACAAAGAGTGATGAAAACATTCAAAATATTAAAATATAACCCAAGATAAAAAAAAAACACACAACTCTCAAAACGACATTTGTTGTTTGGCGCAATGCAGTGGTTAAATGAAGTTAAATGAAAAGTTCCAAAGTGTGTTTGTACAAAATGAAATCTCCAGGGAACCAGACAATAAGAATTCCAGAGAACAACATAGAGCACATAGAGATGCCTAGAGATGAAGTGAAAAAATGCTCAAGGAGCTAAGTAAGAACAAAGCAGTTGGTGCAGATGGAGTTTCACCATGGGTTCTGGTTTCACCATGGGTTCTGAGAGAATGTGCATCTGAGCTCAGCATTCCACTTCAACTGATTTTTCAGGCATCCCTGTTTACAGGAGATGTAGCTGATGTGTGGAAAAAGGCTAACATAGTTCCAATCTACAAAAGTGGCAGCAGGGAAGACCCCCTCAATTATCACCTGTATCATTGACAAGTGTAATAGTCAAAATATTGGAAAAAAATAATTAAAACTAAATGGGTAGAACACTTGGAGGAAAAGATTAATATCAGAGAGACAGTATGATTTTCAATCTGGAAGATCCTGTGTAACGAATTTACTCAGTTTCTCTGATCGAGCCACAGAGATTTTACAGGAAAGAGATGGTTGGGTTGACTGCATCTATCTGGACCTAAAAAAGGCTTTTGACAGAGTTCCACACATAAGAGGTTGTTCTGGAAACTAACATTTTGGAGGGGTGACAGGTAAGGTTCTAACATTTACTGGGTGCAAATCCTAATCTGTAGCCTCTGTTTAACTCAACAGTAAAATGGGTACCTGGTTGTTAAACGAATTGGCAGGGTCTTATTCTGGGGAACATAAGATTAAGGACTTGCCTGAAATGCTATGCATGCTAGTGGCTTTACAAGAATGTAAGAACTCTTGTATAAATAAATAAATAAGCTAAGATAATAGGGAAGATAAGCAACTTAGATGACTGCCATGCCCTTCAAGAAGACCTGGACAAAATAAGTATATGGAGCACCACTTGGCAAATGGAATTTAATGTGAATAAATACCATGTTATAGAATGTAGAATAGGAAGAACATAAACCCCACACAACCTATAAATTATGTAAAAAGTTTTAAGGAATTCTAATATAGAGAAAGATCTAGGGGTGGTTCTAGATAGGAAATTGTCACCGAGGACAATATAAACAACATTGTGTGAGGATCCTATACTAACCTTTCCAGTTTCAGAATTGCTTTTAAATACATGGATGGCAAAATATTAAAGAAATTATTCATGACCTTTGTGAGATCAAAGTTGGAATATGCAGCTGTTGTATGGTGCCCATATCTCAAGCAGCACATCAACTAGAAAAGGTGCAAAGATATGCAGCAATATGGCTTCCAAAACTGAAAGACAAGAGCTACGAGGAGAGGTTAGTGGTGTTAAATATGCCAAAGCTAGTAGAAGAGAATGTGGCAATATGATCACTAGGTACAAAACAGTAAAGGAATCAACAAAATTTATAAAGATGAATTCCTGAAATCTGGAACCTCAAGGACAAGAAGCCATAGTTTTATAATTACCTAAACAAAGCTGCTGAAAGAATATTAGAAAGTTAACTTTTACAGAGTGGTAGACAGTTAGAATAAATTTAATGAGAACGTAATGGAGACTAAAACCATCAGTAGTTTCAAAGCATTACAGTATATGACAGAGCGCTTAGAAGATTGGACACCTCGAGCATAGCTTTCATCCTGTAAGTACACTTAGGTAATTTTCTCCCTCTCTATCAAGTTTCAAAGCATTATATAACAAACAGTTGATGAAGATGGGACACCACGAGCATAGCTCTCATTCTGCAACTACACTTAGGTAATTACACATTACTCTCTCTTACCATATTTAATAATGAATGTTGTGCCTCAAGGGAAGGCCTAATAGTACAGGTGAGGCCCCCAGTCTTGAATTTTTCTTCAAAATCTTGTAAACCAACCTGGAATAATATGAAGTTCATTTTGATTACAGTACTGTAATTAAATTCATATAATTACTGAAAATGTAATACACTACTATATTTAAATTATAAAATTAAATTTCAATGAAATGTAGTAGTCAGTTAATTTTTATTTTCTTATTAATTCAGTACAGAATTGATGCAGATATAAATATATTTACAGTATAATTAAATTCTATAAAAAATTCATATATAAATTATACCTTGACTTGATTTTCATCAATATCTGTAACAATGATCACCTCGGAAACATTTTTCTTCTCCGAGCAGGTCTTCGCACCACTACAGCTGTGTTTCTTCCGAGCATTAGACAAATGTTTCCTTGGTTTCACTGTATCATCATCGCTGCTTGAACCACATGATGTACTATCTTGAGAATTTTCTTCTGTTTGTGAGCAGGATTTATCATCATTTGTTTGATTACTAATAATCTGACTACTTTCACTTTGGCCTCCAAGCTCTGTAATAGAGTTCCGAGCTGATTTTGAGCCGATTTTATTTGGACCATTTTCAGAATCTTGACATTTTATAGTTTTTGTATCGGCTGTGGATTTTCCATTATAATTACCAAGCACTCCATTGTTTACAGACTTCCCCTGAGTAATATTCTTCTTTAAAACATTATCATTTCTCCCACTTTTCCTTTTCTCAAACAAAATTAGGATTATCATTCCAATTATTATAGATGTCAAAAGGAATGGGAGATAGAGATGGCCAATGAGAGGAAGACTGGTGATAGTCATTTTTCAATAAACCTAGGATTTAGATTGTCTCAATAATATATATACTGTACAGTACAGTACAATATTTACATAAATTACTATACGATACAGTAGTCTACTGTATGTTTTTTGTTTTCTCTCTAAACTTAGTTTTTGTCACTGCCTGATGATGAAACTGCTCTGGTTCCTTGCTATTCAACACTGCAATTCATGCCAAACCTGTGAAATACAAAGGAACTGTTATTTCAACCATCCCGTTATCATACTATATCATAACAGAAATACATATTAAATCTTATTTCACAGAGGATGCTCGAGTATCTACTTTAATACAATAACAGCATCTTGTGAAACACCAATAGTACATTGCACATAATTATCAAGAGACATGTAATGTTCTTGGTGATGGAATATGAAGGTATTAAAACTATATAAAGCTCATAAGGTGGTGGTAGTGGTGAGTTGGTGTTGGTAATGATGGTAGTTGTATCACTAGGGGGGTGGGATATTTACCTAAATTTACCCCATATCATCTCTAGTAGCCTTAGCATGAACTGGATGGAGTGTTTATTGTCAAAATTACTGTACCCTCATTATTCCCAAGTATTTGTTTTCCCCAAAACTTGTAATTTGAACTTGAGCACTGTCATGGTACATTAGGCAGGCAAGTGATTCAATATTTATTATCGTATATTGTATGTAAAAAAGCATCTTTTGTCCTATCGTCTGTCAATTGCCTGTCAATGAGCACAAGCAAACATCCCGGGCGGGGAGTGCCATCCGGGCAGACGTCCCGGGCGGGGAGTGCCATCCGGGCAGACGTCCCGGGCGGGGAGTGCCATCCGGGCAGACGTCCCGGGCGGGGAGTGCCATCCGGGCAGACGTCCCGGGCGGGGAGTGCCATCCGGGCAGACGTCCCGGGCGGGGAGTGCCATCCGGGCAGACGTCCCGGGCGGGGAGTGCCATCCGGGCAGACGTCCCGGGCGGGGAGTGCCATCCGGGCAGACGTCCCGGGCGGGGAGTGCCATCCGGGCAGACGTCCCGGGCGGGGAGTGCCATCCGGGCAGACGTCCCGGGCGGGGAGTGCCATCCGGGCAGACGTCCCGGGCGGGGAGTGCCATCCGGGCAGACGTCCCGGGCGGGGAGTGCCATCCGGGCAGACGTCCCAAGCGGGGAGTGCCATCCGGGCAGACGTCCCGGGCGGGGAGTGCCATCCGGGCAGACGTCCCGGGCGGGGAGTGCCATCCGGGCAGACGTCCCGGGCGGGGAGTGCCATCCGGGCAGACGTCCCGGGCGGGGAGTGCCATCCGGGCAGACGTCCCGGGCGGGGAGTGCCATCCGGGCAGACGTCCCGGGCGGGGAGTGCCATCCGGGCAGACGTCCCGGGCGGGGAGTGCCATCCGGGCAGACGTCCCGGGCGGGGAGTGCCATCCGGGCAGACGTCCCGGGCGGGGAGTGCCATCCGGGCAGACGTCCCGGGCGGGGAGTGCCATCCGGGCAGACGTCCCGGGCGGGGAGTGCCATCCGGGCAGACGTCCCGGGCGGGGAGTGCCATCCGGGCAGACGTCCCGGGCGGGGAGTGCCATCCGGGCAGACGTCCCGGGCGGGGAGTGCCATCCGGGCAGACGTCCCGGGCGGGGAGTGCCATCCGGGCAGACGTCCCGGGCGGGGAGTGCCATCCGGGCAGACGTCCCGGGCGGGGAGTGCCATCTGGGCAGACGTCCCGGGCGGGGAGTGCCATGCGGGCAGACGTCCCGGGCGGGGAGTGCCATCCGGGCAGACGTCCCGGGCGGGGAGTGCCATCCGGGCAGACGTCCCGGGCGGGGAGTGCCATGCGGGCAGACGTCCCGGGCGGGGAGTGCCAACCGGGCAGACGTCCCGGGCGGGGAGTGCCATCCGGGCAGACGTCCCGGGCGGGGAGTGCCATCCGGGCAGACGTCCCGGGCGGGGAGTGCCAACCGGGCAGACGTCCCGGGCGGGGAGTGCCAACCGGGCAGACGTCCCGGGCGGGGAGTGCCATCCGGGCAGACGTCCCGGGCGGGGAGTGCCATCCGGGCAGACGTCCCGGGCGGGGAGTGCCATCCGGGCAGACGTCCCGGGCGGGGAGTGCCATCCGGGCAGACGTCCCGGGCGGGGAGTGCCATCCGGGCAGACGTCCCGGGCGGGGAGTGCCATCCGGGCAGACGTCCCGGGCGGGGAGTGCCATCCGGGCAGACGTCCCGGGCGGGGAGTGCCATCCGGGCAGACGTCCCGGGCGGGGAGTGCCATCCGGGCAGACGTCCCGGGCGGGGAGTGCCATCCGGGCAGACGTCCCGGGCGGGGAGTGCCATCCGGGCAGACGTCCCGGGCGGAGAGTGCCAACCGGGCAGACGTCCAGGGCAAGAAATGCCTACCGAGCAGACTTCAAGGGCAACGAGTGCCTACCGAGCAGACATCAAGGGCAACGAGTGCCTACCGAGCAGACATCCAAGATACAAAATGCCTTTCGAGCAGACATCCAAAACACAAAATGCCTTTTGAGCAGACATCCCCAAAAAATGCCTTTTGAGCAGACATCCAAGACAAAAAATGCCTTTAGAGCAGACATCCAGAACACGAAATGGACAAGAATGTCTTTCATGCAGACTTCCAGGAAGACTTCCATGAAAAGAATGCCTGCACCTAACAAGCAAACTTGGTTAGTATGCCTGAATTTAGCAAGCAGACATCCATGGTCAGTATGCCTGTATCTAGCAAACAGACATTCGTGGTCAATATGCCAGTATCTAGCAAGCAGACATCCGTGGTCAGTATGCCTGTATCTAGCAAGCAGACATCCGTGGTCAGTATGCCTGTATCTAGCAAGCAGCCATTCGTGGTCAATATATATGTCCGTATCAAGCAAGCAGACATCCGTGGTCAATATGCCTGTATCTAGCAAGCAGACATTCGTGATAAGTATGCCCGTATCGATAATACAGGTTATAAACATGTGAGCCAAATAATAAGTATGTCTACTGGTGGATAGATTGGTCAAAAGATAACCATAACACAATATAAGTATGTAAAGGCCTACTTATATACATATCTTACATGCAAGTATGCATGTGCCCACAAGTTTGATTTCCAGAAAAGTTTAAAATATGCAGACCTGCGCGGCATTGTTGAATTGTATGTCTTTCAGACATACAGAATACATTCTCTTAGGGAATAAACTTCAGCTACAAGATTCTGTCATACAATATACATTGTCCACTTACCAATCCTCCGATGTATGAGGTATCAAATGTGTATATATATATATATATATATATATATATATATATATATATATATATATATATATATATATATATATATATATATAGCTGTACATGTATATACGTATGCATATATTTTTTATCATTACGACACGGATTTTTCTGACGATATATATATATATATTGAGCAACGATTGCAAAATAGATTTCACATCAAGTTATATCGAGATAAGGTTCATACATGACACTTTAAATGACTAAGGTGCTAGTGACATTGATATAGAAGCATACAGTAAAGGTTATAAGGTGAATGTGTGTCTCAAGTTGATAGGAGAAAACCCTCAAAATCGCGACAAACTGCAGATTGTCCTCGTAACTCACGCTCTCTATATTACACACCGAGTACAGCTGATATAATATTATAAAGGGGAATAATAGTGAGGGAGATGTAACAAGTTTGGACTGACCTGGAGGGTGTGGAGGCAGGGAAATGAGGAGAGTGTATGGGAGGATCTCTCTGCCTTTCTTCCTCCCCATTCGTAATGTACTCAAGTCAGTCACCGGCTCACGCCTCTGTTTCCTCATCACTTTATCTCTCGTTTAAGCAAGCGTTCACACGCATTTTGCCCTACGTTTGTGGTGATATAAGTCATTATTTGTTAATTGTGCGTCTATCTTGTCTTTCTAGCGCTTGTGTGGTGTCAGGGGAAGGTTATTTAGAGCTGGTGTTTCGTTAGGAAGTCAACGTCAATGAATGGGTTGGGATACAGCCGTCTAGCTTGGTCACGTAGGCCAGTTTTTGGAGTATATGGCTTATTTCGTGCGTTGAATACTCCTATATATAACAGAAAAACATTTAAAAGAAATTGTTATTCTCTTTAGTATCATTGAACGCGACTGAATCACCTACTTATTCAAGAAAAAATTATATTTAGGAAGCTAACTTTATACCTACCTGAAGTAAAATCCCTATTGATTTATATATAAAAACTAGCACAAATATACAATTAACCAATACATAAATGGCATCTGTTACATTTATTATAAAATATTAAATAAATTGTAGGCGAGAGCTATAGGCCCAGTCCGGCGGAACCGAATGCCAGTGACGTCACGGAGCGAAAATAACCGAGGCGACAGGAGGCGACGACACTGAGCGTCCCCCTTGCACCCAGACGTGTGTTGTGTTTCTGCTGCGTGAGTGGTTTTGAGTGGAGGTTGTCTGTATGGTCAACATGAGTTGTTACATTCAAGTGTGCGAAGAAGAGAATGATGAGCCCATCGAGATCCCCACCGAGGACGACGGCACGTTGCTGCTGTCGACGTTGGTGGCGCAGTTCCCCGGCGCCTGCGGCCTCAAGTACCGCCATGCCGAGAGTCGTGGTATGCGTGGCGTGAGACTGGTGGATGGCCGCCTCCATGCCCCTGATGAAGGCTGGAACTATGTGTTCGTCTGCGTCTTCCCCAAAGGTGAACGCTCGAGCCATGATGAATATTTGTGTTTAGCGTGTGTGTGTGTGTGTGTGATGGATGATTGTAAGTTTGTGAGTAATGGTGGCGTGCGCCGGCTGTGGTGCACGCCGCGCCCGGCCGCGCAGGCACGCCGCGTCCTCTGGCCTCCACGCCGACTGCCGCCCCCCTCTCTACCATGCTAGCAAATGATGATGCCTTTTTTTTTTTGTTAGTCTGAATGTAGGGCATTGATACTAGTTTGTATTGGCGTGAGGAGGCCCGGGTGACGCCGGCCGGCCGGACCCCCCCTCCTCCCCCACCGGAAACCCTCCCCGGCCAAGCAACCCATACCATTATTTTCCTCCATTTCTGTTCTTGAAGAATCGTCCTCTGGCTCTTCCTATTATAAACGTAGACTGATAACTTTTAACATCATAATTTTGAGAAATTCTTCACTGGCAGTCATGGTGGGGGGGGGGGGGGGGTAAATGAGATTAAACAAATATAGAAATCCTAATTCCTTCCGTCAATTTGTGTCGTATGTTTATAAGACTTTTTTTAAGTTTTGTAGAGATTTTCCCCTTCCATCTTAATTTAGTAAGAAATACTGCTTTTATAATAAAAAAGAATAGGGAAAACAGGCCTGTTAGCCAAAATGATAAAATTCATATTTTATCTACTTGTATCTCTAACCTTCACCTGAAGCATGCCAGCGATGCTATCGTATGCTGGTTATCGTTACATGGTAATTTGTTCCAGAATTGTACAACCCTTTGTCCAAACCAGAATGTATGCAGGTCTTTCCTAAATTTAAAACATTGTCCATTGTTTTGTATTCTATTCAGTAATAAACATACTATTCTCCATTTATATACTAGTTATATTTAATTTAGTATACTAGAAGGCACCCTTTTCTATTAATGTAAATTTAGCTCATTTTCATCCTTATGAAAAGTTTCTAATTATGAAGATTAACTTGTCATCCTTGAGTGTGTAACACCAGATTGTTGTGACACCACTTTGTAACACCAGCTTGCAATGTCCACTTTGACCCAGAAGTGTGCTAAATGTATTATCATCAATAGGGACAGTCTGCTCCTTTGCCTTAATCTGCCACCATTCCCTGCTACTTTACGTGTATGACTGAATCACTTAACCCCTATGGGAAGAAAAGGTCTGGGAACTTGGAATTTATGGACTAGGAGTAATCAGAAAACTTAATTCACTTACTAAAGACAAAGGGACATATATAATGAATGCAGGATCACAGGGAAAGTTTCCAACAGCATATAATGCTCTCAGGGACTCCAACTTAGTATGAAGAAATTAGTTAATTGAAAACTATTAATCACATGACATGAAAATACATCCTAAACTAATAATTTTAGTGCAAGCAAAACACAACCCTATCAGAAACTCTGACACCCCCGCCCCCTCGAGGCTCACGACCAATCGTCTAGTACCCTACCCCTCAACCAATGGCATGCCAAAGCTCTACGTCTGGGCCTGCCCAGAGGATGGTTTTTACTCCCGTAGGCTGGAAATTAAAACTGGTTCGAACCAGCTCATCTTGTTCAGCTGTTGGTACCTACTAAGCATTGAACTAAGCCTCCTTGTTTAGCCCCAGAGGTAATTCAAGCACTGTTTATAGTACAAGGACTGATGGATTGGTTAACTGTCCAGGCAGAATTGTAAGGAAGGTTGGAGGGAGAGGGAAGGACGTCTAAGCCACCGAGAAGAGACCACCCCAACTCGGGGAAAACCTTTGAGTGTCTTGTGGCTAAACCTGCCAAGGGCTGCATGAGGAGGGGAGAAGGGAAGGGGGAGGCAGGCAGGCAGGCAGTTAGTTAAGCGTGTGTGTGTGTGTGTTTAAAGTGAATGTCCATTGTTTAGTACAGGTAACAAAACTGAACTGCATAATCAAAATGGTGCCTAACAGAGGCAAGACCATCTTTACTTTTTATTTGATAAAAAATATAAAATTGCATCACTGGTACCCATCTCGTTGCTAGTGCTTTGAGAAATGTACAGAAATTCTAATTGTCTAGTTTAGGGGGAAAGAGGATAACAAAAAGATATAATGAAGCTTTGCATCTGGGCAACGTGGTAAAAAATTAACATGATAGGATATAAAGTGGGTTGGGTGTACAATTTTTTATCATGTTGTGACTTCCTGTCTGCATGTGGGAATATCATTACACTTCTGAAATATTAACCAGTTTTTATTTACGTTTCCTGAATACAATTCTCCATATATGGCATCTACTGTAGAGGGGTCTGGGTTAATTTTACATGCACCAGATAATTGCTGGATGGATGCTATTCTATTCAGATAGTTTAAACATTAAATGTTTTAATTTGTTTTTTTAAGCAAGCTGCCATTTTCTAATTGTTTATTTCAGATATAAAATTAAACTTGTAAGAATATTTAACCTTAAATTGCTGAATGTTATTCGTTCAGTGATGAATAGATACAATTCTAGACACTATGTAAACTGTAAGAGGATAAGTATGTACTGTACTTACCACAAACTTAATCATAATTTAGTAGAAAATAGCTTGTAGCAGTTCTCAGCATGAAGGATAATTGCCCAATTGTATATTGTTACATGCTCTTTATTTTTAGAAATTTAGTGTTTAAGATCAAGGTTATTCCATTTTTATCACAATCAATTCTTGAACCAGTGGAACATAAATAGTAGGTCTGTGAATGAATGTTTTGGAGTGCTTGATTGCACGAGTGTTAGTGTGCCTAAGTGCAATTGGTCTTGCATGCTGGGCCCTTGCTAATTTGTTTGAATGCATGTTATTGAACACATCTTTATTGAGTAATACTTTTTGGCATAATGCAAGCAAGGGTTGAGGAATTATGGTAGCCTATATGGGTAGCAAAAAAGGAATGCAATTGAAAATGTGTGTATGCCACCTCCAGCTTAAGAGCAGTTATAGCAAAGCACTAGGGTGTCAGACAGGATAAATAAAAATACATAGGTGAGTGTGCAAAGCATAGTATTAGTTTTCACTTTCCTCGTAGTCACTGTTAATTAAGCACCACGTTTTTAATTCTAAATTGCCCATTCTTCCTACAGTCTTTTACATCTTGAAATGTGTAGTATTTAGGTGATAAAATTTGTTTTGTACAGTATTAACAAAATTTCTGGATCTGGTTAGGTGGTGGTCATAGATTCTGTTCATTGGCTACAGTCTAAATGTATGCATATCCCATGTAATATTCAGGAAATGAAATGTATGAAGTATTTGTTCTGGCAGTAGGTTGTGTCTGTGGTCTTTTAGTGCAATTATGTTCAGTTTCTGAAAATTCTGTTCAGTAGTTGGAATTTGAACAAATTACTATTGTGGTGTAATATCAATATTTAGTATGGGCCCAAATGTTTGTGTAAATGATTCTTTACACTGAGTTAAATTTCCAAAGGTAGTGATACTTAAGTAAATGTTGTGTGATCTTGGCCTTAAGATTGTGGTTTGCATTGGAATCTTGACCGTGAAGGGTTTCTGCACAATCTTTGCATTTTCAGTTTTTCTATTTGTTGTGAAAAGTAAACAAATTTTTAATACACCTTTACATATTATTAAGTTTATTATAGATGTTAAAAGCCTTTTAATTGCAAGGTTTTCTTTACCAGTTTATATTTCTGGGGCCGGGTCCGACCAAGGTCTGTCGCTGTCTGGGCAATCATATGGTTAGTGCTTCAGTTATATTTTTGTATTTTTAACACTCAAGAAATGAGCTAAATGTTGTGTAGTTAAATTTTCAAACCCTTGAGCCAAATTGTGAATATAAATTTGATGTAACAAAAATGTTGTATTTTGAGTCAATATTCAGTAAAATGCATTTTAAAACTTGTTTAAAAATTTGCTAGTGCTTTTCAGAGTTTCACAAGAATATCTCTCCAATTATTTTAATTCTGGCAGCATGATTTTAAGTGACGCCAAAACACACGATGAGATTTTAAGGGGTTGTATTCGGCACCATTTCAAATGTTTGGGTTTTCATTTAGTAGGTAGTTAAAAAAAAAATTGCAATGCCATATTTCTTTAATTGCCATGGCAAAATGGAGATCTTTGATTTCTTTGCATTCTTAATGATTCCTGGTACATGATTTTGTAGATAACTGAAGTACAGTAATCTACTGAACCTCTCAAGATCGCGCAGAAACCCTTGCGCGATCTTAAGATTGCGCACAATCTGTGGATTCCGAGATCATGCATTCCAACACCAGTTGCTTGAAATTTATTTTGGGCATTAGTGTTTAGGCAGGTGCCGCTGTAATTTGCAGTTTTAAGGTTGGGTTATGTTGGATGTTAGATCAGTTTGTGCAAATTTGTTAGTGTAATGACTATGTACCAAATTATCCTGGCATCACATTAGAGGGGCATTCGGATTGTGTGTGCACGCTTGTGACTTAAATTTGTGTGGAATTGGATGACCAATCGGTGAAGTTATATATATTTCACCAATGAACATTGTGCCTCTCAAATTTGTTTTTTGGGTTGTGGGAGTTTGGAATGTTCTTCATACATAGTTTGCTTAATTGCTCCCTGGTAGAGTATTAAATATTTGTGTGGTGAGCAAATAACATTTTGGCATTTTAGATTTTCAGACATTATTCGTGGACACAAGAACCTTAACCTTGGCTTCGGCCAATTGAAGTAATGGAATTCAGATGTAATGAAATTATCAATGTGTTGTTTTGATACGGAAGTGTAATTTTTTTTTGTCTGGCTTCAAATGTAAATGCTGGAGCATGAAGCACCTCAGTTTATAAATTGCTCATGTTGTGTCCTTAACTTTAATGTAATGCAATAGGTACATGTAGGTAATGAGTCAAGACTTGTTAAAAAGCAAACTTAGTAACATTCCTAAAACAATTAGTAAATGAGTATGCTAGATACTTGCTAGATAAGTAGTGCCTGATAACATTTTGGGGTTCATTAAATATTGGCACCAGCCTGAGAGAGTAGACACTATTAATTGATTGCAGAATGTGGCTGAATGTAAATACCGTGTTAAATTTTTTTTAACTTTGTAGACTTGTGTATATCTTATAATTCCTTAAATCCAGCACCATATAAACTAACTATAATGCTTCACAAGTACATGCAAGTTTATTATAATTATTGGTTTGCTGCTCTCTGAAAGAACAATGTTAGGTTTTTGTTAAATGTTGTTTGAGTAAACTCGATTTCCAAACCTAGTACTGTATTTGCTGTAAATTTAAGTTCTACTTTAGAGAACAAATCTTAATATGGAAAAAGCTTGTTAACATTGCACATTTACTCTCATCATAGGCTTGGTTGTGAAGTTTATATAATGTAAAAAATTTCTTGACAAGTTATATTTTTAATCATTATAGTTGCTCCATTTTTTCAATTTTCTAAATATATTTTTCCATTTCATCTTGAAATGCTTCATGCTGTCAGTACCTCTTCAATTAAGCAACTTGTTAATTATATTTAATGTTAATTTATCCTGCATAACTTCAGTTTTTAAAAGGTTGTTTGATCATGGTTTTGATAAGAGAATGTAGCAATAATCTTGCAGTGCTGGTTTAATTAAATAATTATAATTAGCACATCTGTAGATATTTATCAGGACACATGCTGGTACTCTGAAAAGCCCATTCCAATTTTGTTCATAAACTGCTTAATGGAGTTTTTACTTCCCATCTAAACCCATTTTTATTTTTTTAGGGTGGGGCTATATATATTTTTAGTTTATTATTTTATCCAACATTTTGTGCAAAAGTCCATGGCATTAAGTAACTGTTGCCCTGTTTATTGACGCTATGAAATTTACAATTTTATAATTGAACATCCAACATTTTCCTTAAAAACCTGTGGGTGGGTAAGGTTTGGCAAGTTACTAGGAGGCAAGACTTGCCTCAAAATAAAGTGCATTCAGATATTGACTCTGTTTAATGTAAAAATCATGCTTTAACTTGGCATTCGAAGCTTTTGTATATATTAAACTTAGGGTTCCATTTGTGTATTTATTTTACTATTTGACAGAAAATAAACGCAAGTCCGATGACCATCTGGAAAGTTCCATGTCAAAAACGAAAAGAATGGAGAGCAAACAACGATGCTCAGACTTGATTGTTTTAGGACTACCTTGGAAGACTACTGAAAAGGAACTGCGCGAGTACTTTGAACCATTCGGCGAGGTTCTTATGGCACAGGTAGGTACTTTTAAGACTTTTGTGGTTTGCTGGTCGGGTCTAAAAACCTTCAAATGGAGTTCAGAGCCAGCGAGTGTGAATATAATAAGAAAATACGTATGTCCATTCCGTGTATTCTCTGTAATGAAATACAGCATTAGGGGTAAATTTGCAATGCCAATGTTCCCAACAGCTATTCATAGTCAAAATGTATAGCGCTTCTTTTGAGGTGTCGTGTACAAATATATTTTAACAGCTTCTGCCCAGCCTCGTTACTTGCTATATACTATACAAGTGTCCTCCACCTTTTCCAAACCCCTCTCCTCAATTTCACCGATTCCTTTGTTGACCTTTAATGCCCCTTAGATTTTAAATATTTAAGTGATCCTGTATTACAAAGTTCTTGGTGTATGCCAACATTGGCACACAAGGCATTGTAATGTGACATTAATATAGTGGCTGTGTAATGAAGCTATCATTATTTGTAAATAGTATGAATATTTAATTTTTTGTAGAATATATTACATTACAATTACTATGTAAAAGTATAATGCAATGCCCTCATGACCATAAGTGAACATCATCAGAAATTGACCTTTGAGCAAGAATTAATTTGACAGATACAGGACAAGGGTTACTATTAGAGTACTTATTACAGTATTAACTTTACATGTACTCCGCTACCTATTTAGGTCAGCTTTTATATCACACTTCACTCCATTGATGCTCATCAAAACAATTGTTCATATTGTGCTGTACATCTTCATTTGTAGCTTGTCAAGTAATATTCAAAAATTGTGTATTTTCAGGTTAAGAAGGACCCAAAGACCAGTCAAAGCAAAGGATTTGGGTTTATCAGATTTGGCAATTATGAGACTCAAGTAAGAGTTTTATCACAACGCCACATGATTGATGGCCGTCTTTGTGATGTCAAGATTCCAAATTCAAAGGTAGTCCTTGGTTAATTTTAGTTTTCTACATTCTTCAATTTAATATTTGGTAAAAAAAATTAAATCTACAGATTTGAAATGTAAAATTTACAAATATTTTTACAGCACTTTAAAGGCGCTGTTATTTTCCTGGCCGAATTAATATTGTAATTAGTAATAACACTATCTGATCCAAGTTATTTTTGTATATTCCAGCAGGAAGGACAAATTCAGCAGGTTAACAGCAAAGTGTTCATTGGTCGTTGCACTGAAGACATTAGCGCTGATGATCTCCGAGAATACTTCAGCAAGTTTGGTGAGGTCACCGATGTTTTCATTCCTAAGCCATTCAGGGCTTTTGCCTTTGTTACTTTCTTAGATCCTGAAGTAGCTCAGTCTCTCTGCGGTGAGGATCATATAGTGAAGGGCACATCAGTCCATGTGTCAAATGCTGCACCCAAGAGTGACCCTAACCGTGGACCTTTTGGGCGTGGTGGACGCATGGGCGATGGGCGAGGATATGGGCAGGGTGGCTATGGTCAGGGCGGTTATGGACAGGGAATGAATAATGGTGGGAATTGGAATCAGGGTGGTAACCGTGAAATGCCAAATCTGGCAGCTCTGGGTACCTCTTTGGGACTTGGGGGTTCTGGGCAGGGAGGGCAAGGTGGTGGACAAAATGTCAATCCACTTAACATGGGGGCATTAACCATGCCCATGCTTGCTGCTCTTAGTCAGGCCAGCTGGGGTCTCCTAGGTAACTTGCAGCAACAGAACCAAGATGGATCCCAGGCACCGGGCGGCTACAACCAGGGAGGGCAGCCCGCTCAGGGGGGACCTACTAGCAATCCTCCCCCAGTTAACCAAGGGGGTGGCCATGGAAGTTGGGGAACGGGTAGCTCAGGTGGCGGAGGCTGGGGAGGAGATGGTAGTCAGGGTGGGTCGTGGGGCCCTTCTCAGAGCAGGGAGAAGTACAATAGATATGATATGTAAGAATGTTATGGCAGACCTGGGTGGGTGAAGAGTGGATGAGACATCAGGCCGTGATAAGTAGAATGATCAGGTAAACGTGTGTTTACATCAACTGAGTGTCTGCTGTAAAGTAAATTTCTTATTACCTGCCTGCAAAGGCAGAGGGGGTGGCTCAGGGGTGTTAAAAGTGTGTGTGGGTCAAGTCAACACTCCCTCTTCCCTTGTCTGAAGCATGCTATAATTTTAGCCAAGTATTCACTTTAACTTTAATGAATAAATATTCACGCTTAGTGTGTATCGTTTGGTGTGGTGATCACGTATGGGTGGGTGCTGGGGCCCAAGTACTTGGCCCTGAATGTTGTAGCAGTGTTTGATCACATGGTATGATTGTAAGGGCACTCCTCTCTTGCTGCGTGTAGCCTCCCGGGGCATGGGTGGTGGCAATCTTGCCAGAAGGAAAGTGACCAACCGTGTGACAGCTACATTGTACTGAGAGTGGTATGGACGTGTGGATGGCAGAGCTTGCCAATGCCAGGGCCGTGCAAAACAGTCGGTTCAATGGGTGTGTAAGTCTCAGTAGCGTGAGAGAGAGGCCCTCTAGACCCTTCAGGGAAGTGTAATGGTTTTCAGTAATGTAAATTCACTGGATTAGTTACACTTCTTTGATGGGTGGAGAGGATCTGAGGCAATCAGTACCATGAGCCTGGCTCCATACCGTTCTCATGAAACGCTGTTATTATATTAATGTTACAGTTGACAATTGATTTCCAACCTGCTTCAAGACACCATTGTAATCTAAGGTCACACTTTATTGCTTACCCCATAGCTTAGCTGTTCGCCTTTTGTGAACAGTGTGGAACCAGGAGTCTTGTATATAGTGTGCGTTTGTTTACAGCAAGATTGTGAGACTGTTAACAATTCCTTGCAATGGAATTTACCCATGGTTTTCCCCATGTATATTCAGGGGAAGTTCTGTGTGAAATGGTTCTACATGCTTGGAATTGCCAATAATTTCACTAGTTATAATGTTTCTCACTCTAATCAGACTCAATATTTGCCAGTGTGAGGTGTGACCGAGGAAGCCCTGAGTGTGTAGACTAGGAAGGCCAAGCTATGAGTGTGTGACAATGCAACATATTAATATATTTTGAAAGTCTATATGAGCATTGGCCTCTTTATTTTAATACTTCGTGTGCATCTCTATTAAGAACCAAAAAGTGCATGAGTCTCATTGGCCTTGTGTAGACTCTGCCCCTTATTCCCTGCTCAACACATCTTGCTTAGCATTCTGTCATTGAGCACTGCACATATAAATTTGATGTTAGTATAATAATTTTATGGTCCACAGTTTACTGAATGAAATTTAAAAATTTTAAAGTTTAATTACACTGCAGTGTTTTTCTGTTTGTTTGAAACTGTGAAATAGAATTGTAGATTTTTTGTCAGTTTCAAACTGTGCAAAAATGTGTTCATGGCAATAAATTGTCTGCTTCACTTATATAGATTTATATACATATACTGGGGAAGGGGCAACTACTACCTTGACCTCACCTGACCTCCCCTCTCAGTGTTGCCGAGGTCACTGACCTGGGAATCACAGTACAAAGTCTGTGTGTTGAGCATGGTGGTAAGAAGTGCTGGTCAGTTGGAAGCAGGAAGGCAGTCATAATCGCATTAGACTCGAGCATCAAATCCAAATTCTTTGACTAGTGGTCATAGTTTCAAGTGGCATTTATTTTAGTTACATAAGATTGTCTGGTAGGTTTGAATCTCGATTCTACAAATGTTTGGCTGCTTGTTTAAACGTTTTTGTATTTTCTGCATAGCTATAAATATCATTGGCATTACATTAAGCTATTCCTCATCCTTCCTGCTCTCCTCTGGCACGCTATGAAAGAAGGTATGACAGAGCCACGTACGATTAACAAGCAGGCCTTGTGTTTACCACAGGATCTTTCTCAGTCATAAGTGAAAGAATAATATGTTTTGAGTTTTTGGCATGAGTGTATTTCAGTACAGTTGACAAGGAGTAGTTTCACAAACTACGAACAGAATACTGTTTATTTCTTTTCATTCATTTCACCCGAGATTTTATTCACATTATTCTTAGATTTTTCACCCATATACGAGGTGTACATGTACTCAATACGGGCTCTTTATGAAAAGTGTGTGCTGTGAGTTTTTAATTAAAAAAATATATATATAGGAAGGTACAAAAGTGCGTGTCCTGCTGTCAGGTGACCAGAGTGAGTTGTGTGACCCAAAAGCTGGACTGGTATAATTACTTTTTCAGTGGCAAAAGCCTTCCTTGGACAGGGCATGGAGTTGACCATATAAATAGTGATATTAGTATGAACAAAATTTGTACATCTCCATGTTTTCCCCCAGGAATGGCCAACTAGTGTCAAGTTCAATAAAGAAGTGTTGTAATCTTCAACTTGTAACAAAATATCTTTATGGGGGTGTCACTTTGCAATATAAAGGATGGGAAGGACCCAGTAGTTAGTGCCAGTACCTGGTGTGGACATGACATTGATGCAAGTTTGAAAGAGTGGCCTAACATCTGTATGTATTATTGTTAGAATGGTACTGAATATGGAAATTTGTACACGTGATGAAATACGCATATGACGTATGAATTATGATGTAGACCAAGAGTAGTTTCTGAGAGTTAATGTTGTCAAGTTTCAATGAATGTTGGAAGGTAGGAGTGTGATGCCCTAAATAGGATGAGATGTGAAGAGAATGATGAGGAATATCATGGTGGCCCATTTTTTTCCCCTGGGAAAAAAATTTAAATGGACCCTCTTGAAGCAAGTGCTCTCAGGCTACGTGTAATGCAAGAACTTGGTGCGCTTTCTACTGTTGTCCTTTCGGGAGTGATTGTGAATGTTTGTATTTCTAGAGTGCTCTGTCTAATAAACGATTCACAGCCAAATGGCCTTAGTTTTCTTAAACCTTACTTTTTTTTATTACTATTTGAGAGTTTGGTAATGTAACTGCATTGTATTTTTGTATAGTAAAAAGATCCAGATTAAAATTGTGGGTCTGGCTTGTATACCTACATGGTATACAGTGTTATAACCATTTACGTCAGCACTACAACTGAGCCTTAATCCCATTTACATAATTTCTCAACTGGTGGTGTTTTATTGCCATTAATGCTTATGCAAATTATTACATTTGGCTGGTGAAAGATCTTGGTCCGCAGCAGTAGAATATTTAAAATCTGTAGCACCACAATTGTTGCAACATATGGAATTTTACCAGTCTTTTTCAGAATAGCATGTATAAACATTCACGCTGGATTTGTGAAGAAATGCCATTTTGAAAGAATATGTAAAAAAAATTGGTTTGTGTGTACACATATTGGAATTTACCTCCGGTGGTCTTGGAAGATAATGAAACCTTAAATTGTCCAATAAAAATTATAAAGGTTGCTGTTTAATGCCTAGAAGTTGCCATGATTTGAGGTTGCTGAATCTTTCATCCCTTCCCCCAAATATTTAAAAAAAAAATACAAACAAAAAGAAATTGATTATGCAGTTGCAGAAAAAGATTAAAAATAAAATGCGTCCATTCAAAGTTGGTAGTTGTATAAATAATTAAGATAGTGGATGCTAGATCTGAATATCATGTTTGAGGTGCTTTTGTGGTTAATAATGGTGATATTTAGTGCCCTCTAATTGTCCCGCACATTTGATGGTGCTACATAACCTTCCCGGTTTGGTGCCTTTTGATAATTACTTGTGGTTAATAAGCATAGTGCTTTGAATAGTAGAGGTTGGTTGTAGTATACCTTACAAATTACTGAGACGGGTTTAGTAGGAAATAGCTGGACTATAGAAGTTGGAAGGAGCATTAACATTTTTATGAACAGTTGAAGCTTTTATATTGGCAAGTAGATAAATGGAAAGTGAAATTTGGTGTATGGGTCTAGTAGGCATATTGGTGCATGCAAAACATCAGCTATTTATCCTTGACCATACTTGTGTATTGTAATGTTTGCTTCAAGATAGCCTTTACTACGTTGCCTATTAATTTGTTCCATAAATGTTAATCTATTTCCAAAACAATACCCTGAACCTTGTCTTGTTTTCAACAGTGTGCCTCCTTGTGGTGGTCAGATTTTCAGGATCCAAAAGTCCTTTCCCAGTGCCGTAGTTAAAACCCATGGTGAATTAAATGCCCTTAATGTTTGATTACATGTTTGATGCCCACTAGTTTGATTATAGCTCGCCATTTGAGAGGTACTAATGTGAGCTATTCTGCATCACATTCGATAACATCGTCTTTACAGAGGGGTGATTAACTTCCTAGCAGTGTTTACCCCCTTGTGCAGTAGTAAGTGAGGCAGTGTAATGATTCACGTAGCAAGCTTCATTTTGATAACCGTACTGCCTAGAACAATGAATATAATTGATTGTCCCTTTGTTCTCTTACCAGATTCAGATCACTGCTGCTCAAATGTTGCTTGCGAAAGTGATTTCATGCATTCCAGTAATAACAGGCAGTTTACACCATAGTGTGCCATCTTGTATGCCTTTTGTCGATTTTTTTTTTTTTCGTCAGCTTGCTTACTTGTCAAAGGGTTGATTGAGTGCTCTCGTGCCTTTGAATCATTTAACCCTATACATACTGTGGTAGGAGAAATCCAATATTGGCCGTTTCTAATCTCTTAAATTAATATTTAAAGCAGGTTGAGCTTTGCAGACTAAGGACGCTATCCGCTCTGTACTATTTCCAGAAAAGGTGTTTGAAATCTTTATTCAGATTTCTTCCCAGTTATTCATTCCTTGATCCGTGCTTACAGTGCGCCGCTCTGCACCTTATTGTCCGAACTGCACACTGGTATAATTATTGGAATTACTGGTATTATAATTTTAAATTCTAACTACAACATTCATTTGAACGGAATATGAGAAGGTACCGTAAGTTGACCAGACCACGCACTAGAAAGTGAAGGGACGACGACGTTTCGGTACCGTAAATTTAGTAATGTTCCAAGGTGTACATCATTCCAACGAGTCCTTGATGCTTACCGCTGGTTATCTCTGATAACGAACCACTTTTGTGCTCTGGACTGGTCAAGGCTGTACAATGACTTAAGGCTTATCGCAAGATATTGCATCCTCTCAATTTCCATTAAACTGAGAAGGTACACTCCTGCTAGGTACCAAGTTATAAATCGGTGTGGACCATGTTATATTTTAATGGCATTACCTTTTTTTTTTTTCGAATAAACTACCACCCAATATTTTTTTTCCCAAATACTGTACTATGATGTACAGCATTGAAGAGATTCACACTTCATTTTGGTTTTTAATGTGTTGTCTCTTAAGGTTATGCATTGTAGATGGTATTTTTTATAATGATTCTTAAATATGGAGTGAGAGTGAACTGTAAAGTATGGTGAGAGATAATGAGGGGTCACAAACATCACGCCAGTGTTATCAGTGAGTGGTGCAGGCAGACAGCTACTCCCTACCCGTAGTCCACTGCTGGTACAGCCGCTAGCGTCGCTCTCCACCCACAGGTCAGTAGTTAACATTCTCATATCATGAGCATTTTCCTGGCAGTAGGCTCTACGTCCTTACGCCACCTTCCTTAAATTAGTTGCATTGGAGCACACTCAAATAAAATTGCTTTGCAAACACATTCTCTAATAATTGTAATAAATGAAGATGTTATACGTATTGTCATACGATGCTCCAAACAAGAAAACTACGTTTAGGTGTAGCGGATGTAAATTACTTAAGAACATAAGAACAAAGGTAACTGCAGAAGGCCTATTGGCCCATACGAGGCAGCTCCTATTTATAACTATCCACTCGTATAACATGTCGAACCCACGTTTGAAAGAATCGAGGGACCCCACCTCGTTATGCGGTAATTGGTTCTACAAATCCACAACCCTGTTGCCGAACCAGTATTTACCCAATTACACACACAAATCACAATTGCGTAATGCATCAAATGAACAAATCTTAATTCAACGTTGAATTAACGTTACTCCTGCATGTTGTGCCCAGGGGGTTGCGTCGGTGGAAGGCTTGCAGTCACCTGCATACACTACTTAAACCTAGCAAACGTCCCATATAAAAGCAATTGTCTAAAGTTCCGTATACGGCGATTTATCAGATCAGATTTTATGAAGTTAATACTGACGAAGTTATCTGCAAGTAAATCACACCTTGGTATTTCTCTACATAGTCGGCAGCTGTACCTTCTGCTGGAAGCTGTGTCTAGTAGACACACGAACATTGATCGGTCAGCTTTGCTCTGGTCTGCTCGCTAGTGTCACATTCGCTTCCATATAAGGGGCTCCCGCTGCCTTGCCGCACGGTCGAGCCCTGGGCTTCTCCCGGGCTGTGGTTGTCCTCTCCCGTAGCATCTGACTTCATGCTTGTGATACATCTGTACCTTCTGCTTAATTCAACCAAGTGTTGGTTTTACCCTTTGAGGTCTATGCTGACAGTTTTACATTAGTCAGAAACAGAGCTTAAGAAAGGAAGATGCCTGAAGCGCTTAATTCAGCAGATACAGCTCTCTTGCACAAGGAAAGGAGTAAAGCATTGTCTAAGAATCATAGACCAGACGCACTAACGTCCCATATAAAAGTTCTTGAGTGATCAGTAGTCAGAGCTCCGGGTTTATGGAGACCAATGACCCCCATAACCAAGGTCAACATGTATTTATAGCGGAATGACCATACCCTTCGCAGCTACTCGACCACTATGACAAATATCACTGATGCATTAGAGGAAAATCAAGGCAGATGTGGTATATACGGACTTTACAAAAGCATTTGATAAATATGATCATGGAGTTATAGCACACAAACCGAGGTAAATACAAATAATAGGTTACGTAGGCCGATGGATACTTTTTTTTTTTTTTGTTAAACAGTTTCAAAGAGTAACAGTCAGTCAATTAAAATCGAAGTCCAAACACAATGAAAAGCTCAGGACAGTCTTTGCACCAATGTTTTGCCTTATTCTTATATCATATATAGAGAAAAATACAAGTCACAGCTTTGTGTCATCTTTTGCAGATGACAAAAATTAGCATGAGAATTCTTCCGTAGAAGACATTGAAATCCTACAAATAAATTGTATTAATAAAACTTTTGATTGGGCATCCATTGATGTTGAACAGTGATAAATTCCTGGTGTATTTTGGTATGGTAAAAATGAAGGACCCAAGTCAATCAAATCTGCCCGTAGTAGGAAACCAACATGTAAAGGATCTAGGAATAATGATGTCTGACGTTTAGGGAGCATAACCAAGCAAATATTGCGTCAGCCAGAAAAAGTGATAGGATGGATTACGAGAACCTTCAAATCCAGGGATCTCATCATAATGGTTGTACTATTCAAATCACTTGTGTTGTCCCGTCTAGAGGCTCGATACTACCTTTCCACCTTCAGACCAGGTGAGATTGCTGAAACAGAGGGAGTACAGAGAATATATGGCATAAATAGACATAATAAAGTCCCTAAATTATTGAGATCGCCTCCAAGCTCTAAAAATATACTTTCTAGACACGAGACGAGAAAGGTATAACATAATATACACGTGGAAAATACCTAAATCTACACGGTAAAATAACAACATACTGGAGTAAATGACACGGAAGGAAATGCAGAACAGAGCTGAAGAACAATTCAATTTCAATTTTTTATTTATATTATGCACCCCCGTACCCATCCCGTGGGCGGTGGTGTAAGGGTTATAGAGGCACATAATCAGTTCAGGAACTGAACCCCTTGGGGTGCCATAAACAATCGGTAAACACTGATCATCAGAGGTCCACGGTTATTCAGTATCCTACCAGCAAATATAAGAAATATTTCTGAAACCAAATTGATAAGTCTTCGAGATAAAGCTGTATAGTTTTCCGCAAGAATGGATTTTTTTAATGGTGCCGCCGGAGGTGGGTAGTTTATTTTAAATTAAACTCGTCCCTCGGGGCAAAATTTATTGGGCAGCGCCACTCATCTTGTGAGTGGACATACCGCCATAGCAGCATGTACAACACTCCCCAATAGGAAGAAAACCCGCTGGGTTGTTCATCCTGTCACTTGTTTATTGTGCACTCCATACTCATCCTGTGAGCGCAAGAAGTCCCAGACCAACCGGGCTAAGGTGGATAAGTGGGCCTGCGGGCCGCTCCAAGGAACAGCCTGTAGGTAGGCAGTTCAATGGGTTGATAACCCTAAGGATGAAAAAAACATTGTCTTACAGTGTGGCTTGTTGAGCTTTAAAGCTGTTGCCCCTTGTATTACATTTAACCTTTTAAAGAAGTTATCTGAAACAATCTCCTCCAAATAGTTTGGTATTTTAAGTCGTGATGAGATCTGCCCTGTCATGTCTATTGTTTTCAATGCTGTTAGTTGTAACTAGCGTCAAACATTGTTATTTGCTTAGCTAAACGAACTAGAGGGTTCAGTTCCTGAACCAATTATGTGCCTCTGGAATCCTTTACACCACCGCCCACGGGATGAGTATGGGGTGCATAATAAAGAAAGAAATTGAATTGAATTAGTCCCGTGGCCCTCAACCGTTCTTGATATTAGAGTCGACTTAGGATTGATGGAAGATTAAACCACCACAAGAGGTGGCGCGGACATGAGTAGCCCCGCAGGTGGTAAATGATTGGAGTGAATGTGGTCTTTAGTTGCTGTACATCTTGAAGTCGTGTAACATCTTGAAGGGCCTCAGAGTCGACTTAGCTCTGAGATGATTTTTGTAGCTGAACTTTCTCCAACGCAGCTATGTTCTTCTGAAGATGGTCTTCATGCTTGGATATAATAATACAGTAGGTCTATTTATTGTGGCCTTATAACAATTTAAGATACTGTATCAATTGTTTATATAACTAATATATATTTTGTATAAATAAATATTCTAGCTTTATTGTAATTGCATTAATATTATAGACAGGTAACTTGAAGATAAACTTAAATTTCCCTAAGTATTGTTAACAATAATATTATGTTTCCAGTAATAACATTTCAATTGCTTGACATATGAGTACAGTATGTGTCATTGAATATATTTAATAATTAGTCACGAGTTGCCGGTGAAAAACTGATTATATAATAGCTCCCTGTGATAAGGACCGACAGGTTGTAAACAGTCATGGCCCGACCAGCTGACGGCGACTGTGTTCCGGACCTCAGGAAGGAACGTTCAAATTGTTCCTTCAATAAGGAAGAACTTACAAATCTTCTCGATAATGGGAAGGAGAAGACTTTAACTCGCCGGAAAATAGGTAAGTGTTGTATGGTCGGCAACGGAAAGTAATAAGTAGAGACGTTTTTATTTTTTTTTCATTTTTATTAAAAAACTTAGGGTAGCAGCACATTGCTGTGTATACCTATTCTATATGAAGGATTACACAGTGTAGATAAAAAACTAGCTACAGGTTCATCTAATATTCCCATCTCACAGGATGGTTAGTCATACATGGAATCAGGGGAGAAAATACCAGCCTTAATACAATGTAACAAGAGAACAGTACATAGTAGAACAACATGAACATCATAACAGCATGAACAAGCCACAGGCGCGGCGCCATACAGGCGGCACTAGACAATGGAAAAGTTACACCTCTAGAAGTTCTAGAAGAGGATAGAATTAAAGATAAATGCAGTGCAGTATGTTAAAAATATGATTTTTTTTTACTTCTAGAGAAACAGCCATATCATAGTGTAGTTCTTTACTGTAATCCAGTGTAAGTGGGATAATTAATTTTGTTGGGGACAGGAAGCATGGTGTACTGTACTGTATATACATATACTTTAGGCTTGTATTGAAAGTCCTAAGGTCGAACTACTTACCCTCCCCAGGATGCAACACCACAACAGTTGTCTAATTTCATTGTACCTATTTACTGCTAGGTGAACAGAGGCATTAGGTGAAAGGAAACGTGCCAACTATTTCTGTCCTGCCCAAGATTCGAACCGTGATCTCGATTGTGAGTCGAAAACAAAGCTAACTGTACACTTTGAGACGTCAGTAATGTGGGTGTATACTCCTACCTTGCTCACCTTTCTCAGTCTTTCCTATTTAGCAGGTTTTCAAAGTACAGTATGTACAGAAATGGTTGGGCACATCTTTCACCTAATGCTCTTGCCCACCTAGCAGTAAATAAGTACCCATAAGTTAGTCAGCTTGTTGTGGGGTTGCATCCTGGGAAGAGTCAGGTAATTTGACCCATTGGGGGGGGGGGACCTAGATACAAGCTTAACATACTGTACTGTATGTATAAACTGGGTACTTATCTCCCCATCACAATGAATCTAGTCAAAATTTGTAATTCTAGTTTCAAGGTTATATAAAGTTAAAAAAAATTTAATACAGTATGCTGTATTACATTTCAAACTTTGTACAGTATTAGTAAATGCCTTCTATCTAGTAAATTGGTAGAGATCACCACAAATTCGGCTTCCATAACCAGCATGTTAATTACCTTTCAGAGAACCTCTTCCTTTCGGATCCAGAATTTCTTGATCCAATTCGTCCAGAATACTTGAGCCATGAAGACCGGTATGCAAATGAATTGCGTAAAGCATGTCACATGATTCGAAGTATTAATGAAAATGAGGAGGTCCAGCAAGTTGTTGGACAAATGGAAGGAATCAGGTAAGAGAAATTAATAGTTTTAAAAATTTGTTATTCTTGAAGTACAGTATTCACCACTGATGGCTATGCCTCTGAGCCATGTCTTTTTTCTATAAAAAATATATTAATTTAACAAAATATTTTAGAACCATCTTAACCACCTGTCTCCTTTCCCTCAAGACTGAAAATTTCAAATAATGACTTCATGTACTGTGTATATGTAATATTTTATAGCTCAAATGTTCTCTTATTGAATAAGGCAGCACTACCTTTGCAAATTAGAGGACAGTACTGTGTAGATGATGAGTCACAACAACGTGGCTGAAGAATGTTGACCAAACCACACACTAGAAGATGAAAAGATGACGACGTTTCAGTCTGTCCTGGACCATTATAAAGTCAACTTGATAATGGTCCAGGACGGGCTGAAATGTCGTTGTCTTTTCATCTTCTAGTGTGTACTGCAGTTTGGTCAACAGGACAGTACTGTATTTGAAAAGATACTAATTTAATTAACAAGAAATAGATAAGGGTAATTTCTTATTCATTCCTGATCTTAAAAACATTGCCTCATTACAATAGTTGCCTCAACAGTTTGACTATTAAGTGCCTCAATATTTTGCTTCATTACCTTTGGATACCTAATTTCCATAAAGTACTTCCTTGTTTGTGTTGTGCACCTATGCTCTCTGATGGGTGTTTTGATTTTTGGATAATCTCTTAACCCCCAAACTCTCCTCAGCAGAGAGTCGTATTCTTGTAGGTCTCAAGAGGCCTGTTGCATCTTTTTTTTTTTTATACTCTATTGTGATGTGATATTGATTAAAATTACCCTAGTATGAGAGTTAAGTCTTCCTCCAATAGGGATTTGGAGGAAGAGTGATGGGAAGCCTTCGGTGTTAGGTCCTCAAATGTTAGTAACACATTTAATCTATCGGCACATAATACAGTAAATCCAGTGGCATATGTGAAGGGTGGGGGGAGGGAGGGGGCAGATGTTTAAAAGTATCTTTAGTTTCACATGGGGTAAGCTAGAGAGATCTAGGCAAAAGGCAAGCAGCAGCAGCTTCTGTTACCCACCACCACCTGTATCCTGTGATCATTACAACACCCTATAATCACTGCAACCTATGTAGCCATTACAGGACCCTGTAATTATTGCACCTCTATACGTTTTTTAATTCTGAGATGTGCCAGCCTGGTGATGTGTTTTGAATGACTGAACAAAATATATTTAGTTATTTTAAAATGTTTAATGTTTCAGGTTTTGTTATGTAGTTTTGAATAGATGAAGCTGCTGACATCAATGATTAAATATTTAAGAGAAGATTCTAAATGTTATCACTAATTTGGTGGTGGAAATGTGATGTATAGAATACTCTCTTACCAGTGTTCATTGACATTAAAATGTATTATCGTTGAGTTAATATCTGTAAATGAAATAAGAATTTACCTTATTGTATTTTGCAGAACTCTGATGGGGCTCAGGACTAGGTGTGGCACTTACTAAAGATGGAAACCCCCTTGCTTTGCACTTTGTCATGTTTCTCCCAGCAATCTTGGGTCAGGGTACTGTTGACCAACAAGGAGAGTGGATGACACGTGCATGGGCTGGACAAATCATTGGTACTTATGCCCAAGTGAGTGCTACACCCCTTTGTTTCCTTCCATCCTCGAATAATTTACATGATCTAATTTAATTTAAAAAAAGACTGTATAACCAGAGCATTTTTTGTATTTCAAATTTTATAAATTAACAAGGTTTTATAAAATAATGCTACATATCTTAGTTTTGTAGTTACAATTCAAGATAAGAATCTACGTAAATAGAAGGTTGACAGTAACACATTAACCAGTTCTGGGCTATGCATGCTAGAAAAGTATGTATTGTACTGTATTGCCTTGTGATAATTTCTGCCAATTACAGGGAAAAACCACACAGGTTCACTCCATTCCAAAGTTTACCCTCCTCTAGAGTATAGTATCTGTCTGGTCATAGTGAACAGGTGCTACTACACAGCTGATGGATCACAACATGGCAGCAACTTTGGAATTTTATTCATGTTGAAGCACAGATTTTATTTATTTATGTGTATAAGTGACAGGATTAAAGACAAACATTTTCTTAATAAAGTTTCTGTAGATGAGGAAGATGACTGGTCCTCCCATGTTGAATGTGGTGAACCCAGGTACTGTATGATGAAGTGGCTGACAGGTAAAGTTCACTCCAGTGAAGAGATCTGCATTGAGAAAATGGATGATGAATTTTGTAAAAAGGTTATACTGTATATGCATTGGTGGGTTGTGAAAAATATGCCTGAGTATGCAAATGACACTGTTAAGGTCTTTGATGAAGCTGAAATATGAATATTACAGCCCATCCTCCTAAAATGAAAATACTTACAGTAACCATTTGGTCGAAAGTACTAATATATAGTGATGGATCACCAGAAAGTAACTCTTGTAGTACTGTACAGGTACTGAAGTACGACAAACCAGAATCTTTTTTTTAATGGCAACATAAATACAAGACCTAATCTAACCTAACCTCACCTAGCAATCCTAGACTTAATACACACTATTCCTAGGCCTAATATATTTGTGTTATTCAGTACTAGGCCTTAGGAATATTTAGATTTGTTTTTTTTCGCTGTAATTTATCCAAACTCTCTAAAATTAATAGTACATAAAGTGGTTTACTGGTGGTCCATCAATCTATATTGGTACTTTTGACCAAATAGTTACTATAAGTACAGAACTATCAATTCAGGAGGATGGGTTGGAATATTAATACTGTAATAAAATTAGTAATTTATTTAACATAAAATTGGCAGTACAGTACTATAGTAACAAAATATTATTTTTACATACCATTTTAAACATTGTTCTGTGGCATTTTTTGTCTTACAAGCAAAAGGATCAATAACTTTGCTGTAAAATTCTGGCTTGCTCTACAGATAGGCAAAAATTCTGTATATTTATTAACTCATTATATTCATAGGTTTTCCATGCATTTGTATCATTTAAAAATGGAAGATATGCCTAACTCATAAGCTTTTCATATATATACCTGCATTTCAGTTTGGGGAGGGGGGGAGGTAATACTGTAAATCCAAATACAGTAAATGAGTGCAGCATCAAATCACCTCTGAACTTTAATCAAGTTTCTTAAGTTGTGTTGACATGGGGCCAGATTCACGAAAGCACTCACACAAGCACTTACGAACCTGTACATCTTTTCTCAATCTTTGGCGGCTTGTTTCCAATTATTAAACAGCTAATGAGCTCCGAAGCACCAGGAGGCTGCTTATAACAATAACAACAGATTGAATGGGAAGTTTTCATGCTTGTAAACTGTTTAATAAATGTAACTAAAGCCGTCAAAGATTGAGGGAAGATTACACGTTCGTAAGTGCTTGCGTAAGTGCTTTCATGAATCGGGCTCCTGGACAATAGGTACACACGTTGATACCTGTCTCTTTCAAAACAAAATCTAGCAGATTTAAAAAAAAAGTTTATGCAGTACCATTATTAATTTATTATATTAATCTGAAATGTCACTTGCCAACATTCAAGTACAGTAAAATGATAATGAGACTAATAGTCTATGAAAACTATTAATTAGACTATTAGACTAATAGTCTAATAGTCTTTTCCCTAGGGAAAAGCCCCTAGGAAAAAGCATTTTTATTGAATACAGTACTATGATTTTTTTGGTATAATTAGTGTAATTCTCAAATTTCCTGTAATTTAAAAGGTGTTATAAGCATGTATTAAATACTTGATTTACTTCTTCCGCACTCCATAAAAGAGGCAAATGGGATAATGATTGAATATTTTTTTATAAATTATCATACTTGTACTGAATTATGGACACTTTTAGACAGAACTGGGTCATGGAACCTTCCTTAGAGGCCTCGAGACAACTGCTACATATGATCCAAAAACCCAAGAATTCATTTTGCACTCTCCCACCATCACAGCAACCAAATGGTGGCCTGGAGGATGTAAGTCTTTATCTGTATAACGTATATTTTTCTTTACTAACGAGGAATGTGCATTGCGGTTTTGTTTGTTAAAATAGTTATTATTCTTTAAGCTTAATCACTTGAGTTCTGGATAAGGTAAAGTGGTGATGGAAAAGAAGTTTTGGTGTTTTGTAAGCATGTATGGAATTGTGTGACACTAATGTGGACAAGTGAAACATGGGTGTGCTGTTGTACAATAATTAAAATGTTATTAAGCTGCAAGCATATTCAGAATGTAAACATCCAACTCATTAACTGTATTCCAAGTCCATATTTTAGTGTATGTTACCATCTCGACTCACTGTAGAAATGTGTTGAGGACGTAGTTGTGTTTGGAGTGAGTGAGATCTAGCTCTAGAGCCTCGCATCATACGTATTGTTACTGTACATTTATACCTCTCAACATTCCATTCACCTGGGCTCTAGGAGTCTCGAACCTTGGACCCCACATGTGTGAAGCTGAAGCTTTATCGACTGGGCTATGAGTAGTCTTAATAAGGAGAGTTTCCTTATTCTCTTCGAAGATATTCCTAAAGGAGAACTTCGGCTTCACACGCGTCGGGTCCATGGTTCGAGTGTCCTAGAGCCTAGGTGAATGGAATTTTTATTACTGTACCATGGAAGTGTTGATGACAATTTATACCTCTCAACATTACAGTGCTGTATTATATTTGTTCATAAAGCTATGAATAGTGAGTGCTTTGGCCATCTTTGTCTTTGGTTCATTCCACTGAATTATCACTTTCTGCATATAAGTAATTCCTTAAACTTCTCTGGCCCATCTGTATCACTAGAATGCTAATGTATTAGAGGGTTGCTGATGGAAATTTATATCAAGTTTTTTTTTACTAACAAACTGCTTTTCTTCAGTGGGTAAGACAGGTCAACTATGCTGTGGTTATGGCTCAGCTCTACACTAAAGGACAGTGTCATGGTATCCATGCCTTTATTGTCCAGCTCCGAGATGAAGAAACTCATCAGAGTATGCCAGGTAGGTCGTATTATTGGATATTTTGTGAAATTAGCAATTGGTTTATGGAGTTCAATGTTTTCATGTGTATTATTAGTAATGAGCCTGAACAAAGATGTATACATGACCTAAGTGAGTAATGTATGAGGCGCAGTTATGACAGTAATTTAGGGAATGTTTTATGGCTCTTTTAATGTAAAATGAGTTTACAGTATTTATACTAATTTTATGAACAGCAGCAGAGGGATTTTTGTTATGATAACCTGGATTATTTTATGTCCTACTTTCAAAATTTTAGAACATTACCCTATTGACCGAGAGTAATTCAGTGTTGCTTCATGGGTCTAATCTTGTACAGCCTCTTTCATTTTAAATATACGTGGTAGACATTTGCCTCTTTGTATATTCTGTATAAGAAACAGTGGATTGTTTTAGGTGTCACTGTTGGAGAGATTGGTCCAAGGCTGGGAATGAACACGAATGATAATGGTTTCTTGAAATTTGACCATTGCCGCATTCCTCGTATGAACCTGCTCATGAAACATGCGCAGGTTTTAGAGGTGAGTCAAACCATATTTTAAATAGGATTGTTTTCTAATACAAGTAGATTAAAACTTGAGTTGAGATTATTATGACCTTAATTAATTATACACAGTACTATTAAATTTGATAATTAAGTTATTCTCGGAGCATAGTTAAGTTTTTAATCCTTCCATAGAATATACTCGCATGAATGTTTCAAAACAGGATGGAACATATGTGAAGCCAGCTAGTGACAAGCTTGCTTACTGGCACAATGGTATTTGTGAGGGTTGCCATTTGCTTCGATTCATACCGACAGCTGCAGCGTGCAGTGACCATAGCAACACGTTACTCTGCTGTTCGTCATCAATCTGAGTTGGTCCCAGGGTAAGATGATACTTTCTATTATAGCTTTGAATCTGAGATATCCTGCATTTCTGCAATTTGATTCATGATTTCTAATATTGAAGGGTAATTTAAATATAAATTTGATTGGATAAAATGGGTGCATATATGTTGGTTCAGACTAAATGGAGGATATAAAATATAGTACAGTATATATGTTTCTCATAGTATCAGAAATTCAAAGACATAGTTTTAAGAAAATAATAAAATAGACATGTGCCAAATTTCTCTTAGCCAAAAGATCATTACTCGCCCCCGTCTTCTCGAGTTTCCATAACAGATAGAAAATGGTGCACTAAAGCACCCGAGCCTAACCTAACTGATAACCCCTGCATAGAAAATGTGAATGTTTTTGAGCCGCTATGATTTATTCATCATAATTTGTCTGTCTGGAATTTGACATAAAAATTTGATGCATTATTCAAGAGAACAGGTTTACATCAAATGTACGTACATCAAAGTATTGAATCTTATACCTATACACACAGAGTATTATAAATTGGTGGAGCTAACCTCCGTTGTGGTGTGTGAGATAAACAATAAGTCCAAAATTTAAACTACTGAGAGCTATGGCAGGAGAGCTTCCTTCCTCTCTTTTTACAATAATAATTTTTGTTTAGAAACCACAAGGATGAATAATACCGACATTCTTAAAGATGAAAGTGTATGAGAAATAATAAAAAGGGGTTCAATATAGTGTAGATGTAGTGTATGGGGGAATTAACAAAAAGCCTGAGAGAGAGATGTGAAAGGAATTTAACAAGTTTGAGAAGTACGTTAGAATTACATTTACATATTTTAATTATCAAGGATATTTATGAAACTTAATTAAGCAAACATGCAGCAATTTTTAGAATAGCTTGTTCTTCAACATTATTGTTGAATGAGAATGTTTAGGAATACTGTATAAATAATTTTAGATTAATTGAAATTTTGAACAAATTTAGCTTTCACTTAAACCTTAACATTTCATACAATTCTCCCTTCTAGGCAACCAGAACCTCAGATTCTTGATTATCAAACTCAACAGTATAAGCTGTTGCCACAGATTGCCACTATATTTGGTATACATTTTGCTACAAAAGATGTTTGGGACACTTACAATGAAGTTACGGGAGATATCCACGATGGCAACCTGGATCTTCTGCCTGAGGTAGGTATTGCATTTACTTTCCTTATAGATACCCTTGTTTCAGTCTAGTTTGTACAAATTCTGGAATTTGATTATATATCCTTAGTTTGAATCCAAATATTTTTATAGATTTGTGTGAAATGCTTTCACTGCACATCATTGGGTGTTTTCCAGTATTCTTTTTAGATAACATCCATATTTCATTGTTATTACTGTATAATGACCAGTGACCAGAGCTCTTGCTCTGCTAAATTGTTCATGCTCTCATTTTTTATTTATCTTGCAGATACATGCTTTATCATGTGGCCTTAAAGCTCTGAGTTCTAGTGATGCTGCCTCAGGAATAGAAGTTTGCCGTCTTGCCTGTGGAGGACATGGTTACCTAGCATCTTCAAATCTGCCACGAATCTACACAACCACTACTGCTGCCATTACTTATGAGGGGGAAAATACAGTCATGTGGCTACAAGTGGCTCGGTTAGAACAAATTTAATATTGTATTTACAAAATCTTTCTCTATTAATTTTCAAATACTTTCATGTTTCATAAAGTAATAGTAATATAAAAAATCTAGCATGATTGAGACAGCATATGCCAAATTTTGTTTTGCTGACTTCTAAATGAAAGTTCACTCACAATTTTAGGATGGAATTTTGTTCCTTGTCAAACAAGACTGCCTTTAGTTGGTTTCAGCGCTCTAATATCCCTGCAGCCCAGTGTCTGACTAGATCTCCAGGTTGATGGTTTGTTCAACCAGGCTGTTGGACACTGTTGCACAGAGTCTGATGTATGAATTCTCAGATCAGAGGGTGAGACTTCCATTGGGAAAAAGTTTACATTTTGGAGGTTTCCTGTGTCTTCTATAGTTTCTATTCTCATGAAAATTTTTGTCATCTGCATGGGATGATATGGTACAGATATGATATTTGTTTGGATTGTCTGTGTCAGCTGCAAGAATGAGGAAGAGCTTTGAGACATTCCCAATATTTTAGGTGCTTTATCATGTCTTGTCTGCCATACTGTATATGTTCTTTGTGTTCCCACTTTTGGGAAATCTGCTTTGAATGGGAAAGTGACTACTGAGCAGCAGTGGTAGCTCGTGGTAGCTCGTGGAAAGATAGAATGGAGAGAATGAATCACTTCAAGCTTCAAACAGGATAATTAATAATGATTAAAAGAATAATTAAGAGTAATTAAAGAAGGAAATAATTAAATGATAAACACACCTTATATGTACTGTAGACCTGTCGGGGTCATCATTGTCAGGTTTGTGGTGGTATAGATTGCTGAAATAGTGATGTTAATATTACTTGAAAAGAAAATCGGTGCGTTGGCTCCGCAACGTAGCAAAATGGTTTATTGCTTACATGCACAGAAAAATCACATTAACATGATATATCAAAGAACAAACCCACATGAGCCTTGATGAGGGTTCGAACCAATGCAACGAATGTTCCTAGACGAGTTCTAGTCAACTGTACCACGACATGGTAAAAGAATTGCAACCAAGAGTGCTACTGCACTCACGAGGGCTCCCCATGGGTGAGTACGTGGGGGAATTGTAATGCTAAAGAAGTAGCATTAATAAAGTACAGTACAGTATTTGTATTGAAGTACAGTATTAGTATTGCCTGCCATTTTTAATATGTTGTTTATTGAATTAAGAAATGGAGTCTGGTAGAATAGTTTTTTAATCATAATGTTTCCACAGAATATACTACGACCTTAAGACCACATTCAGTACTTCCAATGGTAATTGAATGTGGTCTTGTCAGTTATCTAGAATGTCGTAGGTATCATCAGTGTCAGATAACGGAGACTACCGTACTGTATTATTAAAACATTTTACCAATTCCTTTGAGCCACTTGTTGACAAGATCATTTAAAAAATCTTGTGCTCTTGCCCTTCAAGGTATCTTATTAAGTCATACCGTGAAGCTCGTCGAGGTCAACCTTTGCAGCATTCTGTGTCCTACCTCACCACCCAACCTACATCCACCCACAGCACCTCTGAATACACTAATGCAGGTACTTGCAATCCTTGTTTCTCTTTATATTTTTATATCTAGATTTGTCCTTTCATTTAGGATTGTGTCATCATGTTAAAACCCACTTCTGTTTAGGATTGTGAGTGCAATGCAATATGTGTTAAAAAGCACTTTATATTTATCCATTATAGCCAGGAACTGTATATAAATTTATGGATAAAATGTATTTTATGTAATACCCAAAAATGCTTCCTAAAAATTAAGTACAAGTACTGCATCTCTAAATCCCTTACAGCAGCAATTCTCAACCAGAGTATCGGAGAACCCCAAGGTACCTCTGGGTTCCATAAGTGATAGGGATAAATAGGCTAATTCTAATCATATGCAAATGTATTTGTGATTAATTTTTTTGTTTAATTATTCTCATTTACAGTAACAGTATCAAGGGCAAAGACAGAAATTGTCTCCTTTCAATTGATAAAGAAATCAGTGTGTGTATATATATATAAAATACAACCAGGAATTATTTCAAGGGTACAAAGGTTGAGAAATGCTGTCGTCTAGTCTTCAGTGAACTTTGTCTTTCAAAAACTTACTGTGTCTGTGCAATATCGGGAGAATGTCTTTGTGTATTGGCTAGAAAGCTTGAAGATTTTGTATGGTGGTGGAAGTTAGATCCCAATTGTTATTGGGTCACGTAGCCTCCTGGTAGTAGGTTTTAAACCTGTTTTAAAAATCGATAGCTAAATGGGGGGACTGGGGAAGAGGGAGTTTGCTAAAGTGATACCTCAAAAGTGAATTAGCATTCCTGCTCCAAAAATCTATGCTTTGGAATACATTTTTGTATCATGGTAATTACCCAGCAGTCTGCATTTATTGTATTGTATTTTGTGAATTAAAAATGGCAGAAGTACAGTATACGTATTGTACAAGCATAGTACTGTATTTAGGTACAGTAGATATTTTTCTGAAGTGCAAGTACAGTAAATAAATTTCAATATCACAAGGTCTCTGGAATACTAACTTTTTTTTTTTAATAATTATACTGTCTGTGCTACTCTGTGCACAAATTTTCAGGAACACATACTTCACACAGATTGAGTACTGCTTTTACAGTATTTGTGAATATAAGGCTGTGATCTAGAAATCTTTTATAAGTTCAAAGCTTTTATATATCTTTTTGACCAGTTTTTAAATATCCTTTTTGGCAGATCTGGTGGAGGCTTATAAAAAAGCTGTGTCGTCCATGGTATCAGAGACTGCTGCCAGACTCCAGCAGTATTGTGATATGGGACGACCTTTTGAACATGCCTGGAATAGCTGCTCTGTTCTGTTGGTGAAATGTGCCCAGGTAAACACAAATTTGGGGTTTGTGTTGCTTTTAATATGATTCTCTCTCCATTCTGTTTTAGAGAGAGAGGGAGGGGTGGGGGAACTGATGGAGAGAGAGGGGGGAGGGACTGATGTAGAGGGAGGGAGAATGATGTAGAGAGGGGGGACTGATGTAGAGAGAGAGGGAGGACTGATGTAGAGAGAGAGGGGTGGACTGATGTAGAGAGAGAGGGGTGGACTGATGTAGAGATGTTGAGAGAAAGAGAGGGTGGGGGGGACTGTTGTAGAGACATTGAGAGAGAAGGGGGGAAATGATGTAGATATGTTGAGAGAGAAGGAAAGATAAAGGGCAGATGGGGAAAATAGGGGCTAGGGGAAGAGTGATTGGGGAAGGGGGGGAATAGAGATCCGAGCATTGCCAGACACACACACATAATATAATTTGTTTTATCATAAGTTGGTCTTCTCCAGATGTACTTTACTACTACAGCTGTATCCTCCTTTTGTATTTCATTGAAAGTAAAATACTGTATGTTAATGATAATTATTATGCTATGAGAAAGCTCCTGAAGAGAGGTACTGTGTGTGTGTATTCGCACCTAGTTGTGCTTGCGGGGGTTGAGCTCTGGCTCTTGGTCCTGCTTCTCAACAGTCAGTCAACTGATGTACAGATTCGTGTGTGTGTACTATATACTTGCAAGAACATTTAGAACTCATTTTCAGTTTTCTGTCATATAATTATTATTATTGTTTGTAAGCAAGGTTATTACTTATTATTACTGTAAAATAATAAATACTTACACATACTTGTATATGTTTAATTTAATTGTATGTTTTTTTACGCTCCTACACAGGCTCATATTCGGTACTTTACATGCGAAAAGTATGTGGCTGGTGTCACGAACACAGAATTGAGTGAAGGAGTGCGCAATATCTTGCATCGATTGTGTCGCCTCTACCTCATCTATCACATCACCCTGAATCAGGGAGATTTTCTTAGGGTTAGTACTCGTATGATTCTTTAATTAAGCCATTCATAGATGGGGGTAATTAAGGAAGTAATACAAAAATAAGTTGTTGTTGAGATAGGTCAAAAGCCTGAAGGTAACACATAGTGCAAGGAGATTGCCATTATTCTATTGAGTATATTGTAATTTCTTTTATTGCAACTACTTCTTATATATCTTTTTGTATTTGTTTGCATATGGGGTCTCATTAAATACAAATATAGTATTTCTTTAATGTTAAGCAAGTGCAAATAGTGAATTTCATTCATTTTGTTTTGCATTTTTTTTTTAGCTGAACTAAGTGTTGGAAGTTCTTCTATAGACCATTGATATCATTGACCATTGATATAGACCATTGATACTGGTTGTAAGGGAAAAGGTTTGAATCAATAATTTAGTAATCTCTGGATCTGTACTGAGGCTATCCACTGGTGAAGTGTTTGAGGAAAGGAGGCGGCATGTTTTAAAACATCTGGAAATAGGAAATTATTTCAGTAGTACAGTTTATTGTTGTCAAGTATTAATGTTTGAAATACAGTAGCCAATAGATCTAAGGTGTTAATTTAACTGATTTATTTATAATAATAATAATAATAATAATAATTTTTATTTAGGCAAAGGTACATACATAAAGTACATACATTTATTTACATAAAGATGCTTAATAAGTGTACATTACATATGTACAGTACTATAATTTGTTTCTTCGTCATCAGAGTGGATCCTTGACAGCCCATAATATTGGTACTTTGGAAGGGGAGATGTGCGATCTGTTGGCTGCCTTACGACCCGATGCTGTGTCACTTGTTGATTCTTTTGATATCCATGACCGCATTCTGGATTCGACTCTTGGATGTTGGGATGGAAATGTGTATCAAAGGTAATAATTAAAACACAATTAAGTTATGTACATTTTTTGCGTCTCGATTTTTTATTTTTAAATTTGTTCATTATTCAAAAACACTATTAGAGTAAGCTTTCATTTGGATACTAGAGAAATTGTTGAAGAAGATGTAATACAAGCTCATTTGATTATACTAGTGTCTTATAAATAATTATTTTTCAGAATGTTTGATGAAGCCCAGAAGAGTCCTCTGAACCAAACTGATGTTCCCGAAGCTTACTACAAGTATTTAAGACCACTCATGAAAGCAAACCTCTAATTCTAAAAAACCTACAATGTGCAATTTTTGTTTGCAGTACTGTAATTATCAAAATTAGTAATACTGTATTGTAAATCCATGATTACTAGATTTCTCTTTATAGTTTGTTAATACTAGATTATTATATTATTGATTAGTTTTATATAGCGGTGATGATATAGTTTATTAGGTTCTTTTTCTTTGTAAATATATATTTTTTATTAATGGTATATAGCATTTATTGAATTTGGGAAGTTGTTCTCTGTTCACTGTTCACTGTTTTCACTGTATTCACTGTTTTCTGTTCCATTCCCCGAAGGCAAAACTAGTGAACTAAGCCTCCTGTCTAAACTGTCTATTGTAAATATTCTGAAATTAAAAATATATATGAAATACAACATTGTACATAATAGCATTGTATAAGCATATATATCATTAATACAGTTAATGATGCATATGCAATGCTTCCTCTTGTTTAAATAGTATTTTTGTGTAACTTTGTAGACCGTCATACGTATATTGACGTAATGGACAATTAGATAGAATTTGGTACTATTCACTTTATAGAATCTGGGGAAAAATAAAGCTAAAAACCAAACCTAATTATTCCTAGACCTAGCATAGCATATATATGTACTATATTGGGCCATTGATGTGTGTTAGGCCTAGAATGGTTAGGTTAGGTTTCAGTACCAACAAAAATACAAAACCTTTTTCAGTTTGTCCAAATTCAGTACAGGGTAGTACCAAATTCTACTTTTTTTTTTTTTATTGTCCATTACATCAATATGATGTAATGACATTACATCAATATGATGGTCTAGATCATTACTGGAAGTACTATACTATCTAAACAGGAGGATGGGCTGGCATATGAGAAATTGAATTCAACTTGTGTTTATTTCTATTATTTCACTCGATAAAAGGAAATTTAGCGCGACATGGGGTCTTGAGTAAGATGCATTTAATTTTGTATATTATTTTATGGTGCTTGCCTGCATGTTCTGCTTTTCAGTCAGAATAACGGAGTTTATAGTTATATGCTATTGTAGCTTTTACGAATGGTAAAGTTATTGGTATATATACTGCCGATTTATATAATGCAATTTAGATGTACTGTATTCATATTACTGCTTTTTGCAGGTAGTAATGGAAATTGCTATATTGTAAAATATTGAAAAATAATAATAATAATAATACTCGGGTTTTTTTTTTACATATAAACATTGTGTTGCAAGAGTTATCAGCAGTGAACAGCAGGCTTAGGTGAATATGAAAATAAATGAAACTATTAATGAAGAATAACAGTTATTGCAACATTTCATGCTGTATAAAATAATATACTGTACTGTATAATACAAAAGAAATTATTATTCATTGTGGTAATTGTCTAAGAATAGGGTGAAGTCTTCCATTAAACATGTTTGGCATTACTGTATATATATTGCACAAATATGGTGAACAGTACATGGCCAAGTATGTCTTGGGTATGTGAAACTTTGGTATATTGGGGTTTGGTGTATGTTTCCTTTCCCTAATTAATTGCTATCTTTTCATAGTTTTAATATACTGTACCTGAAAATTCTGAATGTAAAGAGCACTTGCTAATTATTTAAGTTTCCCATTGTTGGGACAGGAAGTCTGTTAGGCTTATCAAGGCCCCCCCCCCCCTAAAGCCTGTTACTGACCTCCAGGATGAAACTTACAACAGTTCCCCAAGTTATGGTACCTATTTACCACTAGGTAAACGATGGCATCCGGTGAAAGGAAACGTGCCCAAGCATTTCTGTCCTGTTGTGGGAATCAAGCCTGTACTACAGGTAGGTGGCAATGGTACAGCTGCTTTAGGGTGTGATGCGAGGAGGATGGTTGGTTTAAAGGGGCCAATTATGTGTGCTCTTAACTTGTAATTACTAAGGAGCCTAGAACAACTCCCAGAACCCTTTTCAGGTAAACACCAGGTAAGTTATTAAACTTGTTAAACATTTGTTTTACATTATTTTTATAGAGTAGAATTGAAGAATAGTTTTTTTTTTTTTTTTTTTTTTTTTTTTTTTTTTTTTTTTTTTTTTTTTTTTTTTTTTTTTTTTTTTTGCAGGAATATTCCTGTGTGGGCCCTAAGCCTCTGGCTGGCCCACTAAGTGTTACTTGTTTCCGTTTTATTTGGGCGGAGTATGAGTATTTATGACTCGTTCATATGTGCATGTATGTTTAAAATAAAGATTATTTAAACTTGAGATGTTTTTGTACCCCTAGTCATAAATTCATGGAACTGCCTACCCACCGTAACCGTAAATATGAAAATGCTGCTGAACTTGAAAATACAGTTCAACACAATCATCAGGACTAATGGCACTCAAGTTAATTCAGGTTAGGTCTCTTGCTTTTTTATTTCTTTTGTAATCTCCAATACTATGAGCTCTTTTTTTTATCCATGAGTTCAGGCCAAATGGCAAGAGGTACTTTGAGGTGTATAACTACTTCATACATTCACGAATATTGGAAGAAATTCATGTTCTGTACCCAGATTTTGCTTGTATAGGCTAATATAGGTATTTCATGTTCTTTCTTGCTTGTAGATCTGAGGCAAAGTGAAATTGACACCAGTAATTCCATCTATCATCATACTATCATGCAAGAGGAGCCACACATCTATGGTTCATCCAATAAAATCAGCAGACTTCTAGATGTTACAACTGCTCGGCTTAGACTCGGTTACAAGTATCTCTGGGAATTCTCATTATCTGCTGATGTAGACCTGACCAAATGTAAACTGTCAACAAAATTATTCGCACACCCTCAGTCACTATGTGATGGAGTGCGAAAAGATAACGTGAATTCAGAGACAATTCTATAACCAATGTTTCAGCGATGTCTCAATATTTAATTCAAAATGATCTGCTACCAGAAATTTTAGTCAAATATTCCCAGTTTGCTAACTATAAGTAGTAACTAAGTGATTGTAACCTATCCATCGCTGCCCACTGGATGGGGGGCGGTGTGCAGGACAAACATCAATTATGACCCTAGCTCTCCACATATGTCAGTTGTTTAATTTAGGAACTAGTGGTCAGTCTCGAACCCATTGATCATGTGACAACGTGTACTGAATTTTGTAACTAGCTTATCAAGATTGTAACTTGCTTAGCTAAATGAATTGTGGGGTTCAGTCCCTGAGCCCATTATGTGCCTCTGTAACCCTTTCCACTACCGCCCACAGGATGGGTATGGGGTGCATAATAAATGAACTAAACTAACTAAACTCTCTCGATTGCACGTATGACTAATCATCCTGTGAGATGCGGATATTAGATTAACTTATAGCTATTTTTTTATCTACACTGATAAAATCATTTGAATAAATGGGAGAAATAATTTGAATAAAAAAAAGTAATTTCTCAACAATAATTCATTTACTACACTAAAGCTGAAGGAAACTGATTCATTATTATTTACAAATTTCTAAATATACTTTATATTGACATAGCTCAATACAAGCTGTATTGAACGAGTAAATAACGTACAACATTTGTTTAAGAAATGCAAGAGGCAACAACAACAACAGAGGGGCGGCAGACACCAGCACGGGCACCTATACTGCTGCTCTCGTAGAGGTGGCGTAAGTTAATGGTCATATACCACATGTAATGGGTGTTATTGGTAGTGCTTATGACTGGTTATACTCTCATCATGTCCACCATGTCCGGGTTTTAGGTTATGGGGACATATTGACCACCGAGAATTTGATAACACGCACATCACCGCTTGATGTATTATTCAGAATAGCCACAATCCAATGAAGAGAGGGGAAATATCAGGGAATAGCGACAAGCCATTACGGACTATAGTAGTAGGCATCCATCGCACTTGGAAGGGGTCATGATAAGGATTTGGGATGGGACGGAGGGAAAGGAATGGTGCCCAACCACTTGGACGGTCGGGGGATTGAACGCCTGACCTGCATGAAGCGAGACCGTCGCTCTACCGTCCAGTCCCAAGTGAAATAAGTAGCATTTCTAACTATTTAAAATTGCGTTTGCTACAAGGTTCACTGAGCCCATTTTGGATACAAGCCCATATAACACACAATAATGGCATACTTGTGTACAAATAAATTGCATTAACGTAATATATCAATGCAAAAATCAGTAGAATAGGCATAACTGTGTTGTTGTGAAGGTCATGATGGCACGTGCTCTGTGTACACTGCTGCCATTCCTATGTTGGGGAAAAACTCAAAATCATGCAATTATGCATTATAATTGTGTTCTACATACGGATTGGTATGTACATGTTCCGCATCTTTGTTTTTTGGAGTTGGACCCAACTAGTAGCTGGGTTAACTTGTGGAAAATGTTTGAAAAGAGTGCTGCTATGTTGGTTGAAGGGGTGACAAGTGTGTGTGTGGAGAAATTGTTTAAAACCTCTAGATTTGTCAATATATGTAAATTACATACGACACTGAGAAAGGTAGAAATAAATGCTATTCTTTAGAGGACCTTTACCATGAAAGTATTTTAATGAAACAAGATAACTGGTAATGTTTGTGTATTTTTATGAAAGTTTATTGCTCACTGATCTACAATGATGATAGAGTAAGATTCAAAAAGAGGGCAGAAATTGTCATTCTACATCAGTGTGATATCTTTTTAAACAAGTCTAACCTTTTAGCTGATTTGTTGATTATAACTGGATATTATAATAAACGTAAATGGTTTATGACATCAGAAACACTAAATTATAAGTTATACCTGTATTAAAAAACCTTTACCATGAAAATATCTGAAAGTGGAAGCAAAGATGCATGTCTTATTTTTGTAATGTTTCCAGTACCTTATCACTTCCTGCATTGAAGTCTACACACTGGTCTATAAATTGTGTAAGTAATGGATAAATTAATAAAATTATAGAGAACACTGTATAAACATCAGAGGTCCACGGTTGTTCAACACCCTCCCAGCAAGCATAAGAAATATTGCCGGAACAACCGTGGACATTTTCAAGAGGAAACTAGATTTATTCCTTCAAGGAGTGCCAGACCAACCGGGCTGTGGTGGGTATGTGGGCCTGCGGGCCGCTCCAAGCAACAGCCTAGTGGACCAAACTCTCACAAGTCAAGCCTGGCCTTGGGCCGGGCTTGTGGAGTAGAAGAACTCCCAGAACCCCATCAACCAGGTAAAGTTTAATATGACATCAAAAAGACATACGTAAGTGTGGATAACCTATAAAATAGGGATATATTTATTGATCAACTAGCTTGGACTATATCAAATAAATTTAAATAGTCTAGCCTAACATACTTGGAGATGGTTTTGGGAGTTCTTCTACTCCCTGAGAAAGGCCTGAGTCCATGCCTAACATAATAAGCCCAAACCTATTCTTAACTAATACAACCTTTTTCCATGCATATGAGGTTGATTTTAAATAGTTCAGTGTCCGCATGGGCTTGTATCCAAAGAATAGGCTGGCATCAACATGTCATCATTTCTTAAGGGTAAGAGTTCTCAAGTCAAATGAAATGATCCTCAAGTTTTTTCAGTACCAGATATCACAGGTTTTCTGGCTACTGATCATGTTCTAGTTCTCTGTAGAAGAATGTTAATTACTTAGGAATTGAGACCACAGTTGTGCTTATTCTTAATTGTTTTAGAGTAACCACACTGACGAGTTGCTGAAAAACATGATAATTACTCTATAATTATAGGTTCTCAGTAAATTAAGAGATGGTTAGGAACTCGTGAGATAATGCTGGCATCAGAGACAGGCCAGGAGAGCAGGTGTATTGTTGTGGCAGAGTTCCTTTCTTGGCTTGGAACTATTGAACTGCTGCTGCCATTAGTAGGTGTCTTCATGTGGCATAATAAAGCTAGAGTGCATCTGAATAACTATGTTCTTCTACTTATAGGTTGTGGCCATATCAAGATACGGTAAAAAAAAAAAAAATGTTGTGCGCAGGTTCCTTTCACCTAATTACTCTGTTCACCTAGGAGTAAAGTAGGTACAGTACCTGGGCAGTTAAGTAGTTGAGGGTTGCACCCTGTGGAATGGTTAGTAGTTGGCCTAGGGGGGACCTCAACAAGCCAAAATATAGGATCCTGTCTAATTACCCAAAACTTCCTAGAATTATGTAAGTAAGGAAGAACTACAGTATGATAAATTTACTCACTATAATCACTACATGATGCTGAATGTTAGAACATGTAAAAACATATTTTTACTCTGAAATAATATCATATTATAACAAAATTAGACGAAACTAAGTGGCAGGTGACGCTATAGGGAAGTTGACGATCCAAGCTACAATTTTGTGGAGCGACTTATCCAAGATAAGTTGCTCTAGTTTTATATAGTCGTAATGGCTTGGTGTTTTTCCCTGATAGTTCCCTTCCCTTATCCAAGATATATTGTTGTCTGGAGAGTGTTTGCTTGAATATCAGCCTCCTGTACCTCACCTCATTTCTAGGCAACAATATACCTTGGTTAAGTCACTCCGTAACATTGTCGCTTGGATCGTCGACTTCCTATGACATCACCTGGCACTTAATTTTGTCCAGTTTTGTTATAAAATTATATTATTTCAGAGTAAAAATATGTTTTTTCATGTTCTACATTTAGCAATAACATTATAGTCAGTAAATATACTGTATCATATTTCTTCATTACTTTCATAATGCTAGGAAGCTTTGGGTAATTAGACGGTCCGCTAAATATAGGCTTCCTGTGCCTGACAACAAGAATTATACTGCTGGGATAACCCAATACCCTTGTTAGCATGTGCACTTCTTAATTGTAACCCGAGCTACAATTAAGTCTAGTGTGTCTATCTAAATGCTGTACCTCTTTAGTACAGTAGATCCAGACTGTTGTTTTTTCACATGTCTATTTGCTATGTAGATCTGTCTTTGTATTTTCATGTATCTGTATTACTGTCTTACATGTCAGGAATAGCAACATAACAAACTCAGTGTCACATATGTCGTGTATTTCCTAAGCATTTCTACATTCCAGGTGAGACTATAGCATCTGTCAGGGCAGCAACTTCTCTCATCTTACTGTCTGCAGTAAGATCTGCTAAGACCACCCTTGTGTTCATGGAGACATAGCCATGGATTACACTCCCTATCAGATCATCATGGCTTTTGTTGTTGCCTTTCTTGCCTTCTGGTTTTATATAACTCATGCGGAATAGCATGGCACGTGAGTAAGATGGATGTGGCTGATAAACATTAGTTTTCTTTTTGAGAGCTTGGCTTCCATTTGGTTTTTCAGTAAGCACTGTTCTGTTTATTCAGAAAAAAGGGCCTAGCCCTAAAGAACTGATGTAATAACAGCACTGATATAGGCTTACAAAGTACTCTACAGTAGTAGCTAAAGGTCATAAAGTGTAGGAGGATAGTACAGTAGTTAACTATCCTATAGACTATATCCTATAGACTATCCAAAAGACTGTAAGTGGCAAGTGGTGAAGTGATAGATGAGAGCAGGAAGGGTATGAGAGTATGTACTGTATGGTATTTTGTGGTCAAGTCTTGTAAATTAAAAAGTACCGTTTAACAAGTACAGGTATTGCAAAATGGATGAAAAAAAGTGTGTTGCATGGAAGGAAGTTCTGACTACAGTATATGCCAGGGTAATCAAACCAGGCTACAGTAGCAGAATGAAACCAACTAAACATTAAAAATACTTTACTGTAATAGTAAAGAGAAAGAGAAAAAATAAAATCTGAAATGCATTACATTATTTGTAAGATATACTGTATATATTTTATCAAGGGAGGAAGGTGAAGATAACGTTGTAACTGTCATTGAGAAATTTACAATAGTTGTACAAGAAAGTATTTTCAAGTACCTGTACAGTAATTAATATTTAAAAATAACTAACTATATAGGTAGTTGCAAAAAATGGTAAATTGTGTAAGGAAACTTTTTAAGTTTATTCAGCAAATGAGAGAAGACAGACAATACTTTTCCAGTTATCACTTTTTGTTGTTTTCATTATTTTCCTAGCCAGAGCTATAATTGTATACGCGTACTTTGGTCTAGATTTCATGCTCTCTGCTTAAATTAACATTGTTTAAGCTGTAAGTGTTACAGTATTGTCTTTAATTGAGAATGAATGCAGTTTGTGCTTTTTAAAGATTTAAGATGTTACTTAGAAGTTCCTGTGGATACAGTATTGCATTTACAATAATACTCTCACGTTTTTTACCTTCTTTCTTTCTCTCTCTCTCCTTATCTTTCTCTCTCTCTTTTGAACATTTAACATCTCTCTCTGTCTCTTCTCATATCTGGCAAACGGTTACTAAAACACCTGTTTTGCCTGCAATGTTGTATAAAAAAAACACATCATTTATTATAACTTTAAAGGTATCTAAAGAAGAATATTAAAATCGTTTTGCTTTGGTCTTCAAATTTAACTGGTTGCTTTGTTTTTTAGTTTTTTATCCATTGGCAGATGGTAACAGTATACGTTTCAGTATGATACAAATTATATAAATGTTACGTGATGCAGTATAAACTGTAGAAGGGCACAGGTAGAAATCTAGAAAAGTACATTACATGTACAGTAATAAACAGTGTGGCCATATCATTGCTATGAACTCTTCATTGCCGGTATCCAGCTACTGAGAACAGGTATTGTACTTGTACGGTACCGTATCTCCATTTAAATGGAAAATGTCACTAAAACATGCCGGCAAACCTTGCCTTCAGGCTTCGTTGTCAGTGGTTCCTAAGTACTGTACAGTAACTTGAGAGTGGCTGATGTTGGTGTCCTTTTATAGCAGAGGGAACCTCAAAAATGTCACCAAACAATTAAAAAGATGCCACCAAAAAATACTGATGCCATGCTACAATGTTCAGTAATATCAGTACAGTATCAAAATTTAGCAGTCCCAGTGGTGTAGTGGTTAAGTCATTCGCTTGGCATTTCGCTAGTGCTTTGTCCTGGGTTCGTATCCTGACCGGGGAGGATTTACTGGGCATCAATCCTTAACTGTAGCCTCTGTTTGCCCAACAGTAAAATGGGTACCTGTCTGTTAAACGATTTGGCGGGTTGTATTCCCGGGAACATAGGATTAAGGATTTGCCCGAAACGCTACGCGTGCTAGTGGCTGAACAAGAATGTAAGAACTCATTATATATAAATACAAAAAATAAATAAAAATTAAATCAGATGTTAAAGCCTGGTGGTTCCAAAAGAACCAGCCATCAAACATTGGGTTGTCGGTGTGTGTTCGGAGAAGGGTGATAATGGTGTCAACAATCTGGGTTGCCGGACACGAAGTTACCAAGTACTGTACAGTATGTTTTTTATGTGGGCAAATGGTATTAAAAAGATGGAAATATAATAAAAAGACTATAATATATATAATTATACTATATTGGTTCTTAAAATTAGGTGATTTGACTTCATAGCTGGCACACACTATGTATCTAGTATCCCTGTCTACCTGATGTTTCAGACATGATCGTGGTGTCATTTTATAGAAAAAAATTATCCAGTTATGCATACCTTGGGTATTAATTATATTTTGACTCTAATTTGAATGATAATTCATGATAGGTGGACAAATACCAGCAACTAAAATTGTTGTTCATGTTGCAGTATATATTTTTTTAACTTAAAATCTGTGTTATAAATCAACAAATAATTATAATAAAAAAAAGGTATCTTTAGTCCTCTAATGCTTTTTTCAGATTGTTTTAATTCAAGACTGAAATACATAACTGGAGAGGCAACATGTCGTCCTCTGAAGGTTCGATAGTTACTGCTAAAGAGACCTTCCAGATATTGATGGAAATGTCTAAACTTTTAAATACAGGTTAGTGAGATTCTATTGTGTAGCTTTGAATTAATTTGATCAAGTGGAGTTGCTCTGTGAGTCGATTCATACTGAACCGTTTTCAAATATTTTTCCTTTTTTTTATACCAAATTGTTTTAAATATATATATATAATAGAACATGCCTTCTACACAGTTTGATAAAACTATTTGGAAAAAATAAACTTTTTAATATTGTATTCATTTGTTTTTGTCATATTAAGTACTGAATTAAAATTAAGTAAATATAAGGACTTTCTCCATAGAGACAACATTGTCACTTCATAGCCTGTGCATCCTGATAGTCTGCCTTCCAGAAAGAACTGAGAGGGGGAGGATGGGAGCATGGCATTGGGGAGGGAGGGAGGATCGAGTGATGGTGAGGGTTGGGAGGATGGTGGATGGAGGGAGGACTAAGGTAGGGGTGTGGGTGCATGGAGGTACGGGTAAGGGAGAGTTTGTCACTGGATGTGGGGCTTATCCGGATGGGGGTCTTTCCTATATAGTCCAGATAATCGAGCTCATACAGTATTTACCAAGAAATGCATAGTTTTGTAGGAGAGGAGTGTTAGAAAGGCAAGGTGTGGGTATGCGAGTGTATGGGGCAGTGTGGTTATGGGAGTGGATGGGGCAGTGTGGTTATGCGAGTGGATGGGGCAGTGTGGTTATGCGAGTGGATGGGGAAGCGTGGGTATGTGAGTACATGGGCATGTGTGGGAGAGAGTGCAGGAAGGGAAAGAGTGGGTGAGAATATGAAGTGTTTGTGTGGAGGGTGTCAAATCATGGTTTTTCTTCCTAGAGTGAACCAGTGGTCATACCATGTGTTTTATGTAATTATATTATGTGTAATTTAATTAAGTTACTGGTTACTAAAAAAAACACATTATTGCAAAAATTCACTGTATAAACATGTTATGAGATTCGATTGAACACTAGGATTGGGGTAATGGAGATTGATTATGCCTCACTGTTTCAATGGTAGTAACACTTACACTTACATACTTACACACACACTTACACTCTTACATACACTTCTTACACTCACAAATTTTTGTTTTGTTTTGTAATTTATACAACTTCAGGTCTTGACGAAACCACATTAGCACTGTGTGTGCGTTTATGTGATAATGGAGCCAATCCTGAGGCTCTTGCCAAGGTCATCACCGAATTACAGAGGGTCAAGAGAGAAGTTAGCCAAGGCAGTGGAGCGGCAGCTACTTGAGAAGAACGTCTCGGGGGGGCTGCAAGAACTGTGACCTGTATGTGCAGAGTATCTAATAGTTCTTGCCAATTATTTCCGTTGGGAAGGTTGAGTTTGTGATTTTGTATGGAAGTCATGTTACAAATATTTTGAAGATAATTCTGTGTAAGCCAGGTAAGGTGGAATGGTGGTTAGAAAAAAATTGATTTTATAATGTCATTTTTTATTTAACTTTATAGAAGGAAGTAAAGTATAATAAATAGCTTAATAAACAACAAAAATTTAATTTTTAGCAGATCGTTCTTGTCATATTGAGTACCTTAATTGTTGGAGCAAAGAAACAAAAGCTATAATTCCTTGGCTTATTTTTTGTTTATTCTTTTGAGACATTGAATTGATCCTTTAAAACAGGCAAATTTAATTTAGTTTGTACTGTTTTAATACATACAGTATTTCAACAAGTTGTTTATAGTACTTTGATTTTGGAATCTCTCTTGTATGAAGTTTTGTTATTTATGTTTGTAGTCTAATTTTTAAATATACATTTTGAAGAATCTGTACTATTTGTGCATTAACTTATTCTCTTAACACATTAGTATTATACATTACTGTTCATTATTAATTGCAAAAATTTGTTTTCATTTAATAAATAGTAAAATCTGTATTATATATTTTTTTTTTTTTTTATTAAAAATGCAATGTGTGTGATACTTGTTGAGGCATGTTTGTAGCGGATTATACTTGTGATTATAATTGAATTGCTGTTTGTGTGTGCAGTTACTGTACCTGGTTGATACCTGGTTGATGGGGTCCTGGGAGTTCTTCTACTCCCCAAGCCCGGCCCGAGGCCAGACTTGACTTGTGAGAGTTTGGTCCACCAGGCTGTTGCTTGGAGCTGTAGCAGCTGTTGTATTGTTTGTCATCAGTACTGTACTGTATATAGTACTGTATTTGAATTGTTCAATAGGTCTAGGGTATTAATCTGCAATTTTGCTGCATCCTCATAGTAGGCTTTTTCTAATGTTTTAAGCCTGATGTATAATTCTGTGTGTGATCATATGTTACATTTGGAACAAGGAGGAACACAAAAATCATTTTAAGAATTATTCATTGATTTTATACCTGTAGCTTTCGGACATCAAAGAATATAATTCAAACGAAATGTTGTAAAATTCGGTTGTTTGTTAAATTGAGCATTAAAGAACTGTAAATTACAACTTACTGCTTTACCTTCATATGTTAGCTGCTTCAGGTGGTGACAAAATATTGCCAATTTATTTTCCCACAGTTAAGAAAGCAAATTATTTGATGTTTGAGTCTACATGGGTTTACATGGCATTGCAATAAATTTCTGACAAATTTTACTTGGTGTTAGTCCTATAAGTTTCATCTGGCTAAAATAAAATTAAGATTGATAGAAATACAGTACTACTATAATATGACAAATTTTAAGTAATGTATTCCATTGTTGTAAGCCTTTTAAGTTTATAAGATCTTTCCATGCCTGGAAAAGATCACCAAGGCTAGACGGGGGCCAGATGGCTGAGTGGACAGTGCTCGGGATTCGTAGTCCTAAGGTTCTGGGTTCAATTTCTAGCGGAGGCGGAAACAATTGGGCAGAGTTTCTTTCACCCTGATAATCCTTGTTCACCTAGCAGTAAATAGGTACCTGGGAGTTAGACAGCTGCTACAGGCTGCTTCCTGGGGATGTGTAACAAAAAGGAGGCCTGGTCGAGGACCGGGCCACGGGGACGCTAAGCCCCGAAATCATCTCAAGATAGCTGAAGGTTAGGTTCGGTCACTCGACCAGCACTGGGATTAATCTGAATGTTTGAATGGTGCACATATCATCACGTTTGCCATGCCAATGACTTTAATGTTAACTAGTTTATCATTTGAGCTTCACTATAAATTTTCATAAAAATTAAAAATTTAAATAAGGAGATAAGTATTTTTTTTTAATTTTTGTGACAAGAAAATTAAAGTTTATATGAAATGGTAATAAAAGTTCATTATGAGACTTTAATCGGAGGTTCGCTATAATTATTCCAGGCAACCTGTAATAATATTAATTAAGTAATCTTAGTTTTCATTATACAGTAGAGTACAGTAATTCCTTGGAGACATATCAATCAATATACCTATGGAAAGTTATTAACAAAAAATATCCCTTTTCCTATCCAAAATCTTGTCATTTCATGCATTGTGAGATCTGGGAGTGATACAGATTCTAAATACTGTACAAGACCCAGGAGCTGTTGCTGGCAATGTGGCAAAAGTTCATAGCTGCCATAGGCAACAGAAGCTAATATGGAAACATATTAACAAAAGCTTGTTTATTCCTTGCTAGAATATTTAGTTGCCATAGAATTGGTTTATATTATGTCTGGTGTGCGAAGGTGTGTCCACGTTACCCTGTCAGACTCGTGAATGTGTCCACGTTACCCTGTCAGACTCGTGAATGTGTCCACGTTACCCTGTCAGACTCGTGAATGTGTCCACGTTACCCTGTCAGACTCGTGAATGTGTCCACGTTACCCTGTCAGACTCGTGAATGTGTCCACGTTACCCTGTCAGACTCGTGAATGTGTCCACGTTACCCTGTCAGACTCGTGAATGTGTCCACGTTACCCTGTCTGATTCATGAATGTGCCCACGTTACCCTGTGTGATTCGTGAATGTGCCCACGTTACCTTGTCAGATTCGTGAATGTGCCCACGTTACCCTGTCAGACTCGTGAATGTGTCCACGTTACCCTGACATGTGAATGTGTCCACAATACCTTGTCAGACATGTGAATGTGTCCACAATACCATGTCAGACATGTGAATGTGTCCATTACAGTCCAAGATGTGATAATAGTTGATAGATGGAAGTTTAAATATCCGGAGATTATTCTTGTAATTCTTGTTGTCATTATAACAAATTATTAAATAATTTTCTTTATGCAAAGTTGTACTTTGATTGTTTAAACATGGTTGAATACTATGTATAAAGTTGTAGTCATAATGGGAAAACTGCAAATAACTGAACTAATGAAATTTAAGATTAACAGTAAGGATGATCAAGGTTATATTCATAGTTTCATTATCAATTCTGATGATTAGTTTTCAGCATTTTCTTTATACAGTAATGTATTTAAATGACAGAAAAATTATCCTCATATATTAATCACCTACCATACAGTCTTATTATTAACTATTGTAAAATCCAACAGAATCCGAGACATTAGAGATATATACAAAATACCACTACATATGACTATGTAAACCTTCACCCTCACAAATGTATTCAGTAGCCTATTGTATAGATTATAATAATAATGCCTTATATTTGAGTGATGTTGAGGGTAGGAGAAGGCAACTGTGAGAGGGAGTGAGTGAAAATGAAGAATAATGTGGTAAGGAACAAAGCAGTTTGTGAAAGGGGGTATTGTGTGTGTGTTTTGCCCTTACTGTGGGACAACTTGGCAGCAGGATACACCTTGTCTTGTGAAGTGGTGGGGTACTAGAGTGTGGTGATATTGGTTCTAAGGTGCTGTGTAATGTGTGTGATATGCTGCATTTACCCTCATTGCACTAACATACATACTATACTGTTCCTTAGCCTAATAAAGAATTTGATTTAAAATGTTTTAAATATATTTAACTATCCTTTTTTATATATGCCCCTGTTGTCTTTTTGGGCCAGAGTCCCTTGTGGCTCCCTGTAGCTACTATTTCTCATTGTGTCATACTACTAGGTCCCATCAGTTGCGGAGTTCTATAGGCTTACTGGAGACCAGAGCCAGAATCTGGCCCCCTGCACTGAGGTGCAGAAAGCTATGGCACTTATGATAGCATTTTTATTAATTTATTCATGTTTGCCACCCACTGGAAAAGCAACCCATCCTCAGACCAAGTCCATTCCATTCAGCAGTTGACCTCAAAGACACGTTCATTAATTTTAACATGATGGAATATTTTTAACAAAATAGGAATTTTCTCAAATGTAAATTAATATTGTTATACAGTACTGTATATATTAGCATACTGTGCATATTTAGGCATTGGTTAGGTTAGTTATTTAGGTTCTGTTGGCTATTATTTGTATTTGTAGTACGTGGATGAAGCATTTACAGCGTTGGTTTGAACAAAATTCGTCAGCGAGGCACTTGTTCCAGAAGTGTTCGGACATCATCAGTCGAGTCGTGTACCCGTAAACCGTTTTTCATTCATAAACGGGAGGGTTTGGCGGGTTCATGGAATGGACTTTGGCTTTTTGTTTATGAGGACGGACTGGGAAAAGATAACCAGAAAGTCTATGAAGCAAAACAAGCTCCTGCTGGCTTCAAATGAGACAACAGCCTCGAGAAATCTCCAAACTATAAACAAACGATTGAAAATTCACAAAACTAATGCCAGCTCATTCGCCCCTCTTGTTTCGGGTGGAAGGGGGAGTTATCTTGCTTCTTAGCACACTTTTAAAGATTTTTATTATGTGTGATGTTAGTGCTATTGGTTTATAATTCTTTGCATCTGCTTTACTACCCCATTTTTGGAGTGGCACTATCTATGTTGTTTTAAGTATGCTGCAGATAACACCAGTAGCTAGGCTTCATTTTCAAAGAATGTTTGTGGTCTGTGATAGTGTTTTTGAGGAATTCCCAATGAATATAAATTTCAGGAATCTGGGCCTGGTGCAGAGTGCATGTGCATACTGTTTATGGCTACTTCAAAGTGCAGTGGGGTTAGGGTGACATCTGATATATGATTTGATGTTGGTATCATATGCTATCATGGTATTCATGATGATTTATGAATGCATTTGCATTAAAAATCTTCAGTGTTTAGCAGTTCATTGAAAACAGAATGGTACTGTATTCTTAGTATTTCACTAAAGTAATTTCTTTGTTGTCATCTGTGAAAATTCCATCTTTTTCTTCTAGATTTTGTATAGGAGAAAAAATATTTTGGGTTTTGTCTATATTTTATTGATCGCCTTTTGCTTTCTTCATCTCTTCATACATACATACATACATACATACATACATACATACATACATACATACATACATACATACATACATACATACATACATACATACATATACACACACAAGAAGTTACATTGGGTTTATGAGAGTACATAGCATGATGTGTTTACATTCTTGTAAAGCCACTAGTACACACAGTGTTTTGGGCAGGTCTTTAATCTAACAGATAATATTAAGTAGGTAATTTCTAGCAAAATTTATAAAGTGTTAACAGGTACATTGTAAAAAATTTGAGAATAAGATTAGTAGGTATATTAAAGTACATTAAAGCACACTGAAAGCTTTGATTGAAAGCATTGATAGCTTGATTGATATGACAAAAATTAGAAGGCACATTAATCACACTGATAGCACATATAAGATGACAGCAATGTTTAATGGTAAAGTTGTAAGGCTTAGGTATATATATATTGGGGGATTGCGTAGCACACAATGTGTTCAATTAACAACCATGATAAAAATGATATCAATGAATACAATGGTAAAGTTATATGGCTTAGGTGCATATATTGGGGGATTGGGTAACACAAAATACAGATACTGTGGATAGAGATTCAGATACAGATTATAAACTCGCACTGGATAGTGAGCGAGTTTAAAGCACTAGGTAGGAAACTATGAAGATGAAATTAGGTACCTTTTTATTTTTGAATAAGGTAAAAGTTGGACAGCTTTTCAAATCGTTAGGGAGTGAGTTCCATAGACTAGGTTCCTTTATTTGCATAGAGTGTTTACACAGATTAACTTTGACTGGAGATATCAAAGAGATATTTATGTCTGGTGTGGTGATTATGTGTTCAATTACATCTGTCCAGGAAGAGTTTCAGACCAAGGTTTGCACTTAAGAAAAGGGTTTTGTAAATGTAATTGACACAAGAGAATGTGTGGAGTGAATTTTTGGTTAGCATATTTAGGGATTGAAACGAGGGGAGCTGTGTGTTGTCTGAAAGCAGAGTTTGTTATTGTTGGGTGATGATGGGCTTGAGGTAGTTTGCAGAGGTTGAACCCCATGCACAGATACCATAAGTAAGATAGGGATAGATAAGTGCATAATATAATGAGAGGAGAGCAGAGTAGGGTACATAATATCTGATCTTAGAGAGTATACCAACTGTTTTAGAGACTTTCTTAGTTATGTGTTGTATGTCGGTGCTGAAGTTGAGTCTCTTGTCTAAGTATAGGCCAAGGAACGTTCCATCATTTTTATTGCTGATGTTAACATTGTCTATCTGAAGCTGAATTGCATTTGTTGATTTGCTTCCAAATAAGATATAGTAGGTATTTTCTGTTTAGTGTGAGTTTGTTGGTGACATCCATAAGTGGACTTTTTTTTATAATTCATTGTTTACAACATTATTTAATATAAGTGGGTTGGGGTCTGAGGGTTGTATCATCAGCAAACAATATAGGTTTAAGCATGTTAGAGACATTAGGCAGATCATTGATGCATATAAGAAATAGGTGGGGTCCTCGGATGCTGCTTTGTGGCACCCCTACAGTTAATGGGAGAGATTATATCATTGATGGCTACATATAGTGTCTGTCATTAGGATAGGATCGGATACAGTTCAGGGCAATGCCTCGGATTCCATAATGGTGGAGTTTAAGTAAGAGGTAGTTATGGTTAACAGTATCAAAAGCCTTTCTCAGGTCAATGAAGAGTCCAATTGGATACTCACTTGTAGCTTTTTTTGTAACTTGAATTCTTGTAGCTTTAGCTTGATCGATTCTATTTCTCTACTTAGCTTTGTTTGTTGCTCTTGGGACAGAGTGGGGTTATTCTTTACTGAAAATAGTTAAAAAAATAAAGTTATAATAAGTCTCCATTCTGTGTCAACTAATGTTTCGACCTATGAGTTAAACCATTATTCTACAGTGCATCCTGTTAAAGGTTAACACTTGGGAGAAATCTTGGTGCTTCTCATTAGATTATAATAAGCACTCCTATAAATTACTACATATAATAATAATGCTTTCGCTAAATAACATTATGTACAATAGTTTATGCTTTGAAAATCTTACAGAATGGATTGTAGGAACGTCAAGAGAAAACGATGTGGCGTTGGAGTGTGTATGGGGTACACTACTGCAAGCAGGATGGATATAGGCTCCACAACAATACAAATTTTTATTCAGGTAAAGTACATACATACAAGGTAAGATACAAAAGTTGATGGATTTATAGATAGAGCTAGTACATACAATGCTTAAAGCCACTATTACGCAAAGCGTTTCGGGCAGGTCACGGAATGAGAGTACTCGCCTAGCTCTGGGCGGAGGTAGACGTGTTGCCTGTGAGCTCCTGTTTGTTGACCCGTGGTAGTTTGTGTTTGTGAGTGGACCCTTGGGGCCGTGCCGGGTGGAGGGATGGCGGTCCTTGGGGCAGAGAGTCAGAATTCGGCTCAAAAATCACCCGCAGGAGTCAAATTTCCGACATTTCAGATATTTTGAAAACTGCAGGGGGTTTGGGCAAAATATGACCAATCATCGTTTTCAGTAATTGGCATATTTTCAGTATAAAAATTCGTAATTTGAAAATGAAAATAGGTGCAGAGAGTCAGAATTCGGCTCAAAAATCACGCTCAGGAGTCAAATTTTGGACATTTACGATATTTTGAAAACTGCAGGGGGGTTTGGGCAAAATATGACCCATCACCGTTTTCAGTAATTGGCATATTTTCAATATAAAAATTCGTAATTTGAATATGAAAATAGGTGCAGAGAGTCAGAATTCGGCTCAAAAATCACGCTCAGGAGTCAAATTTTGGACATTTACGATATTTTGAAAATTGCAGGGGGGTTTGGGCAAAATATGACCCATCACCGTTTTCAGTAATTGGCATATTTTCAGTATAAAAATTCGTAATTTGAAAATGGAAATAGGTGCAGAGAGTCAGAATTCGGCTCAAAAATCACGCTCAGGAGTCAAATTTTGGACATTTACGATATTTTGAAAACTGCAGGGGGGTTTGGGCAAAATATGTCCCAACGTCGTTTTCAGTAATTGGCATATTTTCGGTATAGAGAGTCGTAATTTGAAAATGAAAATAGGTGCAGAGAGTCAGAATTTGGCTCAAAAATCACGCTCAGGAGTCAAATTTAATACATTTCAGATGTTTTGAAAACTGCAGGGGGGTTTGGGCAAAATATGACCCATCGGCATTTTCAGTAATTGGCATATTTTCGGTATAAAAAGTCGTAATTTGAAAATGAAAATAGGTTACCTTGCCTAGGTGCAGAGAGTCAGAATTCGGCTCAAAAACCACACTCAGGATTCAAATTTCCGACATTTCAGATATTTTGAAAATTGCAGGGGGGTTTGGGCAAAATATGACCGATCGCCGTTTTTAGTAATTGGCATATTTTCGGTGTAAAAATTCGTAATTTGAAAATGAAAATAGGTGCAGAGAGTCAGAATTCGGCTCAAAAATCACGCTCAGGAGTCAAATTTCCGACATTTCAGATAATTTGAAAACCGCAGGGGGGTTTGGGCATACTTGAACCTGTTGTCTTGCCACTCTTGGCATATTAGTCAAGTAAATTGTACTTAAGAAAATAAACAATTTTATATTTTCATTGCATTTTTATTAATCTGTGAATTGCTTGACAAATAAATGATACATTAAAGGCATTTTATTGCTACATTTACTGTGTTAATGCACCGAGATAGTTTTATCAACTGTCCCATTTTCTTTTATTAAGTTTGCATCATTTTATTTATCCTTCTAGCACACTTTTGTTTTTCCCCTCCCACTGTTTCTTCTCCTTCCCTCCTTTTGTGGTGTTCACCAACACTCGTCACTAACATCTCGAGATCATAAGTAAACCTGTTTTTGTTCTCATTAAAGGATATGGTTGAGACGTCTACAGCCCTACGTCGTCCGGTCCAAAGGGAGCAGACAGAAGAAGCAGGTTGTGGCCTGTGTGGAATGATATGTATTTATACAATACAAGATGGAGTATTTGATGGTGCCCGGATCGACCCCAAGAGGTTGCTAGGAGCTCCAGAATGCACATCTGCCATGATATTAATAAAACTGTAGAAACATATAGGACAAATAATAATACAAAATCAATCTTCATTGGGGTTACAATGGGAGCTGTCCTCTCTTAAGCAGGGCAATGGGGACGATCCAAGCCCTCTTATGACAGTCATTAAACCCCCACCATTCAACATGTAAAGTTGGCTGAGGCTAACCCAAAACATCTGGCCTCAGACATAATGTAAAAATTTTATAAATGATATACTTTGTGCGCTTCAGGAATTAGGATTATGGAATCGGCCTCTCGGGCCTGACAGCTGAGTGGACAGTGCTCGGGATTCGTAGTCCTAAGGTTCCGGGTTCGATCCCCGGTGAAGGCGGAAACAGATAAGCATAGTTTCTTTCACCCTGATGAACCTGTTTACCTAGCAGTAAATAGGTACCTGGGAGTTAGACAGCTACGGGTTGCTTCCTGGGTGTAACGAAAAGGAGGCCTAGTTGAGGACCGGGCCGCGGGGACGCTAAGCCCCGAAATTATCTCAAGATAATCTCTGTTATGTCTGCTCCATTGATGTGTGACCAAAATGATGGGAGATGAGCATTGGATGCAAACTTTAATAATTCCAACAAGTGTATTTATTCTGTATGCTTAAAACATTACATGTGTTAACCGACATTTCATATATTATGTTCATATATTATGTATCTATAAACTATCTATACTGTATGTATACCCAGATAAGTGTTATACCGTTTGAAAAGGTTTTATACATGCGACTCATATATTGCATACATACTTTCTGATGTATAATACAAAATATTATCGCGAGATGTAATGTATCTTATATTAAACTATGTATCTGCATTTTCTTCAATAAATAAATAAATACTGATTTATGTTATAATTTTCCTCCATATATTGATCAGGAATGAAAATCACTCGAGCCCAAAAGAAGTAAATGAGATTTATAATGGATCTATAAAAAGGCATTTTGACCTCTCTAGGCTACCTACACCTGGGGCATTGGCGAGGCCATTGTATAAATAGGGGAGTCTACATCAATGCGCATTTTTCAATTAAATGTGCATTTCAAGACATTTTTAAAATTTTCCAGTAATGACCTTTTCTCGAAAAACGCTTTGAGCGAGTCCATTATTTAATGGGGGAGTCCTTGGCCGAGTCCATTGTATAAATGGGGGGGGGGGGGGGATCTACATCAATGCGCATTTCTAAATTAAATGTGCATTTCAAGACATTTTGTAAATTTTCCAGTAATGACCTCTTCTCGAAAAACGCTTTGAGCAAGTCCATTATTTAATGGGGGAGTCCTTGGCCGAGTCTATTGTATAAATGGGGGGGGGGGATCTACATCAATGCGCATTTCTCAATTAAATGTGCATTTCAAGACATTTTTTAAATTTTCCAGTAATGACCTCTTCTCGAAAAACGCTTTGAGCAAGTCCATTATTTAATGGGGGAGTCCTTGGCCGAGTCCATTGTATAAATGGGGGGGGGGTTCTACATCAATGCGCATTTCTCAAATAAATGTGCATTTCAAGACATTTTTAAAATTTTTCAGTAATGACCTTTGCTCGAAAAACGCTTTGAGCGAGTCCATTATTTAATGGGGGAGTCCTTGGCCCATATTGTTTAATTAATAGATTCACTAATAAAGCTTATAATTGTATATGTTATCAAAAAGGCATAGATATATGCATTTTGATAGTTACAAAGACAGCTCTTTAACACGGGTGGAACACGAACAAGGGGAACTTAGTACCCAAATGAGCCACAGAGATATTAGAATTTTTTCAGTGTCAGAGTAGTTAACAAATGGAATGTATTAAGCAGTGATGTGGTGGAGGCTGACTCCATACACAATTTCAAATGTAGATGTGATAGAGCCCAATAGGCTCAGGAACCTGTACACCGGATTGACGGTTGAGAGTCGGGACCAAAGAACCAAAGCTCAACCCCTGCAAGCACAAATTAGGTGAGTACAACTAGGTGAATACAGCTGAGGGGCGGGACCAAACAGCTGAAGCTCAATTCCCTACGCATAACTAGGCGAGTCCATAGGAATTACCGTTTGTCCTGGCGCCATCTATGTTTTGACAGCAGTACTACTTATGTTCCCACGTTATGTGATGATCGCTATACGGGTGTTATGGTCAGTTGCTCTTCTATATATGTTTATGGACAACGTAGGTGATTTGAGGCAATTTGCGGCCCGAGTGAAATAGTATCCACGCGGTGAGTGATGGAGGAGGATATATACTGCTGTGTACTCGACCAGCGGGTGAGAGGTAAGTTATATCGAACAATTATGGGGAATAGATGGGTTATTTTAAGCGTAGAATGTCAGGTAACCGGTAACTACACAGATGGGGTAGTGTTTTTTTAAGTCTTTATTTACTAAAGTGGAAGATTACATTATGCCTTTAGCTGAACAAGTCTACTGGTGGGGGAAGTAGACGGGTTTTATGAAAGTATTTTACCTAAATATTTGTATTTGGTTAACTAGTTCAGCCGTTACCAGGGAGGGTGTTCCTTTAATCTAATGTAAAAATTCTAGCCGGACAAAGTGATTAAATAAATTGAATAGAACGAAGTGGTTTGCCAGGGTGCTTAACATTTAGTTTAGTTCACTTACTATGCAGCCCATGCTTAAAGAATGGAAGTTTATCATATTGAATTTACCGTAGTTTTACTGCATTTAATATACCGTTTTTACCCTATTTAATTATGTCGGGTAAAGGCCGGTCGTGAAAAGTTCCTAATATAGGAAGTTTTAAAGGAAAAGTTTGAGTTGACTTTAACGCTTACGTTAGTGAACAATTAGCTTAGTCTATTGTGAGGAAAGTTACTAGAATCTAACATTGCAAGTGCCATTTCTCTACTCTTTTTGAGAAACATGACTAGATACATGAATCGCATAGTTTTATTACTAAATGTTCATGGATTAGGTTGCATAGTTGAGGAAATAGTGATAAGGTTTGTGATTTTGTGTACCTTGACTTCAGCAGAGATTTTGGTAATGGCGCAAAATTGATAGGGGCTCGGATCATTGGGAATGCTGACTGAAGTTGATTAGGTCATGGCTATACCAAAGGAAATTAGTATAAATGGGGTTAAGTTGGGAGAAGTGTTGTAAGTAAGTGCCTAAAAGATCTCCTTGGACCTCGGTTATTAGCAAGATTATGGTTTAGACTGCAATAGTTGCAGAATTGGCAAATAAAAAAATACCGATGCCCTATATAGTTTTGAAATGGTTAAGACTACCAGATGCAGTTTAATGCTGACAAATGTAATGTTTGGGGGCTAGGTAAAGATGAGATAGATGGTGTAGATTCTTAAGTGTTAAATTTTTTGCAGTTGATAAATTCTCCCCGAGCTGGCACTGCTCTCCAGCCTGGGATGTTGATTGGTTAGTCTTCAACTGCCTCCCAACATGGTAGTGAGGAACGTGGAAAGCTTCCTGAATTGGCACATGGTATGCCTCCCTTTCAAACCAGCAGCTGGCACAAATGTTCCAGCTAACATCAGAATAGTGGATGAAGCCCACACTAAAGTGTAAGTGGTACAGTAAATGGACACCCCCCCCCCCTCCCTTATGACGCTGAACAGTTGGGAGGTAGGGGGGGGGAGATGTGTGGCTTATAGTTCTATTGCTACAGAAAGTTCAAGTATGTTTATTGAGATAAGCAATAAATACATCTCAAAGGGATAGAGTAGCTTAGGCTATTTCTACCCCCCTACAAATAACTTTTTAGTAATATTTACTGTTCACATGACAGGTTGTGGAAGGTCCTGGCAACAAAGAGCTGCAGGAAAATACTTGCAGATCTACAGTAAGTAATGTTGTGTACATTGGAATTAGAGGGAAGAAGTTAATTGCTAAAAACCTATTAAATATTAGGGTATGGAAATTGAATGGGTATGGAAGTCTAGGCTAGTGGGTACCATATCTGCAAGTTTAGTCCTTTCAGGAATGTATTGAATAGAATGGTATGTTGAAATTGTGAAAATTGTAATGTGGGGCATTAGATCTTAAACAGCATAGTTGAGGGTGTTTTATTAATAATTTTAATGAAATATAAATCTTGTTTAGATAACATTAAATGTTTGTTAAATAAGCTTTAATCTCTAAATGTATAACACTAAGGGTAATCATGAGTAAAGTTAATGGCAGGAAAAGTTTTGTTCTAAGTTATGGTATTTTTCCCTTGAAAGTAAAGAAAATATTCAATGTTTACTTTAGCTTGGTTTTAAATTTATATAGTTTTCCAGAATGTGGTTTGGGAAGTCCAGAAGTCCCTGTCAGTTGGAAGAGTTGTTTCAACAGAATCAGGTGAGTTGTAGTAAAGGTTAATCTGAATAGATTTGCATAAAAGTGAAAAAATAGTAATAACTTAAACAATATAGCATTGGCTAAAGATAAATGTAAATTGCCATTGAAGTGCAGTTGTGGATAGTTTCTCAAATGACATTTACTGAAACTTGGCAAATTGATGCCATATATATTTATATTGCTAAATTAGATCTTTACTACTGCTACTAGAATATGTAGGAAAGGTAAATTCCTTAAAGAAATTTTTTCCATCTGAATTTGTAAAGTAAAGCAAGATTGGCTTTAAATCTGAAATTAATTTGTTGAAATATTTTTCAGGTGAAAGTGATTATGATGCATGGACTGGCTTGGAGTGAGGCTCCTTTACTCTGCAAAAGGAAATCTACAAAAGTGGGTGAGTTTGAATTTGATGTTTTAGCTATATCAATGATCTAATCTTGATTCTCTTATCTAGTCCATTTATAGGTGTGTAACCATGTCCTACTGTTACAACCCACAGGGTGATGCAGTTTGTACTGATCCTACCCCATTTCATAAAAGGGGACCAGGCAGTCCTGCAAATATCCCTGGCTTGGCTTTTTCAGAGCTTTGCTCTACTACCCATCTAATAGATGGACTAGATTTGCATAGGTTTAGGGACCCTTAACAATGGGTACATTGTTAATTCTCACAGGGCTTGTTTGCTGAATGGGTGGATGCATCTACAACTTTAGTGCCTGGCATGCATTGTACAGTGCTCTCATAAAGCATATGTACAATGTGTTGAGGGCACTAAAGTGGTGGATGTACTGCACCCATTCAGGGAACAAGCTCTGCACTGAAACCAGAGTAAGGGATAGGCCTTGCTGAGACTATCTTGAAAGATAGGATGTTAGGGATTTTATGGGCTTGTTATTAGGCATTGGTGATAATAAAAGTAGTGTCCCTGTTTAATGTTTATTTTTCTTTTACAGGTGATTGTCTCTAGAGTTGTCTTGGCCTTTTGGATCTTCTGTTCATCTAGGAGCATCTGTCCCACAACCTGAAACAGTAATAAATTAGATGTATTATAAATACTATATGTAAAACTTATTAAATAAAACAATTTTAATGAAACTACATTATATACCTTATCCTGAAAACTATTGTTTACTACTATTGATGCAATGTTTAAACATCTGAAATTTTTTACTTTGAAAATAAGTACTTGGTAAAATTTACACCTATTTGTAACTTGTTACATAGGTGCATGCAAAATGCATTGAAAAGATGTAAAAGTGGACTACCTATTCAATTTACATAAACTAATATTTCAGACTAATTTGCAATATTTGTTAAAGTGGAAGAAACTTTAGTCAATATTTTAGTTTTCATATTTGAAAGTAAATTTAAAGCTATGCAACACCTAAGCTTTGTACAAATTATGATTGAATTAACTAAAGATCATTGCTAAATTTACAAAACATTAGAAAAGTGACACAGAAGCATCTATACAACATGGTTTACACAGTCTTTAAATTTAAGTTACCAATCAAAGCTCTTAAATGATTTGTCTGCCAAACTCTTCAGATATTCTGAAATATTTTACCTAGATTAAAACCATCATTGTTTGAAAGGGCAAAACAGATTACTGTAAATTAGTTTGACCTAACATCTGCAAGGTCCTGAAGGAATGGAATTTTTTTTGTAAAAGTGTTTGCTAAAAACAAACCCTGCCTAATGAACCTGCTCATTTTTTTTAGAAATGGTAATTGCAACATTACCAAAGGCCATTGTTTTAATAGCCAAAGTACCAAATGAAAGACCAAGAAGCAACAAACAGGTACATGGTAGAAAGGACAAAAGAATGGTTACGAGGACCCGTTTCATTTGTTAAAGAAATGACTGGGAAAAATGCTGTCATACCACAAGGGGTCTTAACCCTTTTCATATACATCACTGACATTAATCTAAATATTACCAACCACAAAATTTGCTGATAACATGTTAAAAAGAAAATAAAGAATATATTGACGCCTTAATGCAGATCTCTAACTCTACAAATAGTAACAAGACTGGCAATTTCTTAATATAAAACAGAAAAAAATCCAAGACCTTGCACATGAGCCAGAACAATCCATATCACAACTACCATATTAAAATGAAATAACAATGAAGGTAAGGTAATTACCAAAAGAAGGCACCAAACCGGGAAGGCCATTTAGCACCATCAAAGTGCGAAATAATCAGAGGGCGCTAAATATCACCAAGAATGCCAATACGAGAACAAAAACGCATAAGGCGAACGATATCAAAAGTATCCGATTCACCTAGAATTCTATCGAGGGACAAGTGACTGCGAGGGACGGTCGGAATGCAAGACACACGCTCGTCCTGGAAGTCAGAACATTCAACAAGGATTTTCTTGAGATTATCTTGAGTTGATTTCGGGGCTTTAGTGTCCCCGCTAAATGCTATGATATGCACAACTGTAAGAGGGACAACGCAATTCGGACAATAAGGAGCAGGGCGGCGCTCCATAAAGTGACCGTGGGTTAAGCGGGTATGACCAACCCACAGCCGTGCCAAAGCAGTGTCCCACCGCCGGTTACGGTGGTAGGAGGAAGGCCACGGGGACACACTAAGTTTGAGAGTACGCAGCTTGTTACCAACCACAGAGGACCAACAACCCTGCCAACGGGGAAGAATGAATAACAGGATAAAAGTCGGAATAAGGAATACCTTTACGGGAGATGGGACAGATGCGGATAGCTTCCTTAGCGGCAGTGTCCGCACGCTCATTTAAGAACGCCCCAATATGGGTGGGAATCCAGCGAAATTCCACTGTCTTAAATCTACTGGAGATAAGAAACAGCCAATGTTGAATTTCAACTACCAAAGGATGGACTGGATTAAAGGATTCTAGAGCCATGAGGGCACTGCAAGTGTCAACTACAAATACAGAGGAGGATTGACAGCGAGAAAAGAGTTGATGAAGAGCATAGAGAATAGCATAAAGTTCTGCCGTGAAGATGCTAGTCTCCGGAGGCAGGAGACACAAAGGTGCAGTCAGGAAAAACAACAGAGTAGCCTACACCGTCTGCAGACTTAAGACCCATTGGTGAAGACGGAAATAGAGTGCAAGTGTGAAGAAAAAGTGTTCAAGGAAAAGGTGATTTAGAACTGTAGGAGGGGTAAAAGTTTTAGTCATGTGGGTCAAGGCTTACAGAATTTAGGAACGGGGACCCCTCCATAGGGGCAAAGACGGAATGACACGAGGGGAAATATTGGTAACGCAAACTGAAAGAGCATTTTGTAAGAGAGACAACCGTACAGAAAGAGATAGGTGGTGAAGGGGAACAGGAACCACAGGATGGGTAAAGGTCAAGGTATGACATAAGCAAGAGTGAGGGTGCTGTAAGGACCATGCAAGGTGGAGAAGACAGTAGCGATCGTGGCGATCCTGTAGAAACAGGACGCCAGTTTCAACATACAGGCTTAGGGTAGGTGTCGAAGGAAAGGTACCAGAGCTGAGCCGTAACCCAGTATGATGCAGTGTGTCCAGATGGTGAAGGGTAGAAGGAGAAGCACACGAGTAAACAGGGCCATAATCGAGTTTAGACAGAACGAGAGAGGAATGTAAAGAGAGGAGCAGTGTCGATTAGCTCCCCAAGAAGTATGGGATATGACCTAAAGTTAGTTAAGGGCCTTAGAGCATTCAACTCGGACGTAAAAAATATGGGGCGACAAAGACAAACGAGTGTCAAAGATTAGCCCTAAAAGCTTTAGCAGATTCTTTGTACAAAAGGGGATGACCCCTGTTACCTAACAGTAAATAGGTATCTGGGAGTTAGCTGTTACAGGCTGCTTCCTAGGGGGGTGCATGTGTGGGAGAAAAAAAAATTTAGTAGTTAACCACTGAACTGCTCTGTCTCCAAATAACGCCCTGGTGCACGAGAAATAAATTCTTTCCAAAAATTTTTTTTCTCTTCTTATATTGTTAAAATGCAGAGTCTGATCACGGGGAAACTAAACAAAAAGTATTGTATGTGACTTACTTTAGCTGCGATGGAGCTGGGAAGTTGAGCAAATTATGGGCGCTGAGCGTTGGAGCGATGGGGGTCTGTCGGCCCCGCCACCCCGTGCGACGGCAGTTGCTGCGAATAAAATGTTGCGCAATTATTTTGAAGTTTCTCATTCATTTCTTCTTTTATTTTTGCTGTAATATTATTTAAAAGTGTGTAATTTGTGGAATTTATATAATTCAAAGTATAGAACATCGCTATGCTCAAAATTATGGGCCTCATATATGCGACATATTCTACAATCAAACAGTGTTTTTGCTGTTATAACACTATATACACACATTGTATATACCCATCTACGTATGTATTCACCATAACGATCCACTATGTTGGTATGGTGAGCCCAAAAAACATGAGTGAGCTGCCACACCCCGCCAGTCCTCCCTCCCTCCTCCAAACACATTACTCGCCAACATTCCTCCTCCCAAAATACTGTTATTGTGTTTATTACACTATTTACACACGTTATGTATAAGTATACAACAGTATTACATAAGTATTTCATAAGTATATAAGTACAGTATACATAAGTATTTCAACAACTACAGACCTATATCTATCCTGCCAAACTTGTCAAAAATTTTTGAAAAACTAATCTATAAGCAGCTTTACTCATATCTAGCCAAACTCAATATACTTAGCCCTTGCCAATATGGCTTCAGACCCAAAAAAAGCACTAACGATGCACTTATTAGTATGCTTAACTCGATTCATACAGCTCTTGATAAAAATGAGTTCCCTGTTGGGTTGTTTGTGGACCTGCGTAAAGCTTTTGACACTGTCAACCACCAAAACCTTCTTCTTAAATTACATCATTATGGAGTCAGAGGACACTCCCTACAATACCTCAAATCCTACCTTACTGACAGGCTCCAATATGTTTCTGTGAATAATACAATTTCTCCCACCCTGCCCATCAACATTGGTGTTCCCCAGGGCAGCATACTTGGCCCTCTCCTCTTTCTCATCTACATTAATGACCTTCCAAATGCCTCCCAACACCTCAAACCAATTCTATTTGCTGACGACACAACCTTCATTTACTCCAGTCCTGATCCCCTTGCTCTAAATGCCACAGTAAATACTGAGCTAAATAAAGTCCATCTGTGGCTAACTGCCAACAAACTCACCCTTAACATTGACAAAACCTTCTATATTCTGTTTGGCAATAAATCCTCTAATCAAATAAATCTCAAAATAAACAATACCCAAATTTGTAACAAATTCGATGGCAAATTCCTTGGCATTCTCATTGACCACAAGCTTAATTTCCAGGGACACATTCTAAACATATCAAAAAAAGTTTCAAAAACTGTGGGCATTCTTTCTAAGATCAGATATTATGTACCACGCCCTGCCCTGGTGACTCTCTATTACTCCCTTATCTATCCATATCTCAACTATGGTATTTGTGCTTGGGGCTCTACTACCCAAAATCACTTACATCCTCTAATTACTCAACACAAAGCTGCTATTAGGACAATATCCAATTCTGGCCCCAGACATCACTCGGTACCCCTACTTAAATCTCTGAATATGTTAGACATTAAGTCACTGCACATTCTCTCATGTGTATTATACATATATAAAACGCTAAACTATAATGCCAATCCTGATCTCAAAGGCTTCATAGAAGGTTGTATCAGAACCCATGAGCATCACACCAGAAATAAATACAGTTTTGATATTCCTAGAGTACGACTTAATCAAACTAGAAATGCTCTACAAATCAAGGGGCCCAGAATGTGGAATGACCTTCCCAACCATGTTAAAGACTGTACCTCTCTCAACCAGTTTAAGTTAAAAGCGAAGCTATACCTAATAAATTCCCTGTAACCTACCTTACCCTTCTATTGTCAACCAATGTCTGTTTTTTTCTTTAAAGAGCGCTGTTTGTCGACATAATTGTATTTGTGCTGCTTTTTCATCTATGTTTTCATTTCTTGTTTTCATTCTACTCATTATGCTCAATTAGTATTAAGCTTGTCATTTAAGTTTATCATGCCCGAAACGCTTTGCGTAATAGTGGCTTTAGGCATTGTATGTACTAGCTCTACCTATAAGTCAAACAATCCTTATAAATATTTATTGTATGTATGTACCTTACCTAAATAAAATTGTATTGTATTGTATTGTATTGTATGTACATGTTTTATTCATGTACATACGTACATACTTGCCATCTCCTCACCTCTCTCTCTTGCCTACTTAATGCTCTTCCTTCCCTCATCTCATCACAATCGACTTTATAATGGTCCAGGACGGATCGAAATGTCGTCGTCTATTCAATTTCCAGTGTGTGGTTTGGTCAACAATGAAATCTTCATGCAAGATCTTATAAAGAAAACCCCTAGAACGAGTTTTGCAGATACGAAAGAGTTTATGGTGAGTAGGGGACGGTTTGAGAAATTTTGAAAAAAGACGTGGTATTCATAGTGTTGTGAGGCATGGTGAGGGTGCCAGCTCAGACAAAGTAGGGGCTGAAAGATTTGTTCGTGATTTTAAAGATTTTGTAGATACTGTATTGATGGATATATTCCACAACAAGTGTTTAATTGTGAGGAGACATGGCTATTCTGGAAAAAATTGCCGAAGAGGACATACATTACCCAAGAGGAGACGTCACTGCCCAGACACAAGTTAACTTGGGCTAACTTGTGTCAGGATAGGCTAACTCTTGTGCTGTGTGGCGATTTGAAAATTAAACCCTTGCTCGTGTATCATTCCGAAAATCCAAGAGTTTTAAAAAATATATAACGTGCAGAAAAACTGTGATGTGGCACAGTGGTTTGCCCTGGCATCAAAAAATATCTGCAAGAGAAAAGTTTGACACTCAAGGTCCTGCATCTCGACAATGCTCCTGCTCATCCTCCAGACTTGGAGGATGCATTGTTGGGGCCACTTTTTTTTTTTTAGGGATATTCCTACATGAGCCCTGAGTTTCAGGCTAATGTACCAATGACATGAAGGAGGAGTTTTCAACCTACCTTGTGTTAGGTGTGCAGAGGTCAATGGTTGAACATAATGTCAGGAGCAAAGGGGGGCGTTTGCCTCTTCGAACACAATTGCGACCATCTTCATCTCTTCGAACTATCCTAAATGCTCTCTTCACCTGTCTGACCAAATTGGGTGTCCAGACCACCTTTGAATCTGAAATTGTAAAATTAATAGCAATTTCAGAATATTCAGTCCATTTATACTAACAAAATTATACATACAGTACTGTAATTGAAATTTTACAGAATGATAAAGGCAATTTAGCAACTTTGTTAAAAGGCACATGGGGGAAATACATGAAAATAGGTTAATATTGTTTGTAAGGTTGATGGGAAATGTTTATTACTTTTATGATTTAAAAGATGTATAGCCCTAATACTCCATCCTGGGTGCATTCCACCAGGTAATGACCACAGCAAAAGTTTTCCACGAGGCTCTATTGTCACACAAACTTTTCACATTTTCAAACTTGATTCATCTTTCCCCCCCTTCCCCCTCGTTCCAGGGGTTTTCTTTAAAAGGTCTTCATGCAAATGCCTTGGTTTCTCACAAATGATGGCCTCTGAAATGCTATCACCTGCTAACTCCTTGTTGTGTATCCAAATTAATAAAAACTTTTTAACATCCTCAAGTGTTTGTGTTCTTTGTTTCGGGATTGTTGATATGCCTTTTGCCACTTTAATGCTCATAAGGTCCTTTTTCTTAGCAAGTACAGTGCATATTGTTGACATAGATTTGTTGTACTGCCTAGCTAGTTCAACAACCTGTGCACCATTTTGATGTTTATGAATGCTCTCTTGTTTTTCCTCTATGGTCATTCTCACATGTGTTTTCTTGGCTTGAACCTTACCACTGGCTTTCTTGGGACTCATGGCAAGATATATCATAACAAATTTTATGTTCAAATAGCCAAAAATCCCAAAACAAATGTAATGCTTTACAAAGAATTCAGGCGCGATACTTACTAGGCAGGAGACACTGGTAAACTGAGGCGCGATCACCATGCCACCACGCGCTAGGTCAGCCCATACGTATATCAACAAACTCCTTTCCCGAGGCAAAGTTTGTAACCCGATTCAAATTTTTCGAAAAAATTAGGCTCGTAACCCGAAAAGTTCATAAATATTCATTCGTAAGCCGAGGTGTCACTATATATAACTAAAAAATTCAACTCAGGATTACTTTCAACCCCCACCCCTTTTGCTCTACTCCATCGCCACCTACCTTTACCCCCCTCTATGATGTACTCTTCCATAGACACCTACCTTTGCCCCCCTCCTCCCCTCTACTCCTCCATCATCACCTATCTTCACACCCCCTCCCTTCTCCTCCTCCATCGTCACCTTCCTTTCACCCTCCTCTATGATGTACTCTTCCATAGACCCCTACGTTCACTGCATATAATGCTCCCCACTACTCCTCCATCGTCACCTACTTTCATCCCCCCTCCGCTCTACTCCTCCAGGGTCGCAGACAATTTCACGAGCGTGAGAACTACGAGTTCTCTAACCACTCTCACACTCCTACTCTCTCACCAGTGAGGGGGAGGGAAGGAGGGAGGAAATGAAGGAAGAAAGGTGGGGGAGAGAGAATAGGCAGGGGGGAGGAGGGCCTAGATACATTTCTTCCATATAGACAGGTAGACTGAGGGAGAGCTGCTTGCCAAGAGCCCTATCAGACAGGCTTCCTATTCCTCAACCCTCCCTAATATGCCACATCCTGGTCAGGACAACTTGCTCGATTGTTATTCTTGGTGTGACTCGAGAACTGACCTCGAGGCGGGGCATGGGCATGAACTATCTCCCTGGGGCACGCACCTCCCTGCCCCAGCTCTCTCTCTCTCTCTCTCTCACATAATCTATCAAGGGTCTAACATGAGGTCATTGTGCCTACCAGAAGTGTATATGTCCAAGGCTGGCCACCTGTCTGGACCATTCAAATGTATAAACACGTAATTAGTCTATTAAAATTATATATAATGCTACAATTATAAATTAATTTGTTCATGGTCATTCGTTTATCAGTATTTTAATATGAGGTATATATACGCATGTATGTATACGTTGACGTACACATATATGATTATGTGTATGGAATGATTATGATTATGTGTAATCATATATGATTATATCTAATGGAATGCATTAGTAAGTGATGTGGTGGAGGCTGACTCCATACACAGGTTCAAGTGTAGATATGATAGAGCCCAATAGGCTCAGAAACCTGTACACCTGTTGATTGACGGTTGAGAGGTGGAACTAAAGAGCCAGAGCTCAACCCCAGCAAGCACAATTTGGCGAGTATATGAAAGAATGCACGAGTACACTTTCAAATGAATTAAGATACCTTGAGATACACAATGACTTAGTTTAAATAGTTTAAACACATTATGGTACTGATTTTGACATGCTGATGTCTGGAAGGGAGAGGGGGTGTGGGGGGTTATTGTCTGAGGTGGAGGACCAGAGGAGGGGGTCAGTGGAAGGATGGTGGCTGGAGGGATGCCATTGTTCTAATGGTTATGAAAACAATTATTGATGGCAGGAATTCAGTGGGTGTGTACTTCACCCGCACCATCACCATACTGTGCCCTGCTACAACCCCCCCCCCCCCACTCCACCCATGCTGTGCGGGGCGTATTACATATTATGGGATAACCGACTGTCTGTCCATTCCTGTCTGCTCGTTATGCTGCCCTTCCTTTTGAAAATTGTCTGCTTTATCGACTTCCTTCAAGACCACACGTTAGCCTCTTATCACGCCCTCTTACCACTCTCAGGGAGCCGGCTCTTCTATACAATAGTTACCACTCAGTCCCCAAGGTGAAAGTGTCCGGGCATATGACTTGTTACGTGTACTTATTTGCGATTCGTTTGGGCTGTCACGTGTGGTGATTAGTGTTGGGTAAGGCTAGGCCAGGTCAGGTCAGACTAGGCCAGGTCAGACTAGGCTAGGTAAGGCTAGGCCAGGTCAGGTCTGGCTAGGCCTGGTCAGGTCTGGCTAGGCTAGGCCTGGTCAGGTCTGGCTAGGCCAGGTCAGGCCAGGCCAGGCTAGGCAGGGTGAGAGAAGTAAAGCGGCAGGTACTTACGTTTCCGAGAAAGTAGCGGCGGTAGTATATTGTTGATTTAGATTCGACGACATCCTGAAGCTAGTAGGTGGCGGCCTCATCGCTCTCGAACTTCTTGTTGTTGTAGGGGATACGAGGCACACCCAATATCCCCCTTACATTGATCACATCGCACACTAATATTTTTACTATTTCGGACACCAGATTTGTTTGTTTCGTATATGTATAATTGTTCAATATTAAAACCACAATAGAATGCTCTAAGTACTTTCGTATAATAATACATCTTCAGAAGGAAGATTTTTTTTTTTTTTCATTCCATGTAATCTCTTATCATTTCTTGTCTATAAATTTTGCAAGTATTTACCTCCTTAAAATTTTCTTAGATTAAGGACCTGCCCGAAACGCTGCGCGTGCTAGTGGCTTTACAAGACTGTAATTACCATAATTGTATCCTCACATTCCTTATGTACATTCTTGTATATGCATAAATAAATAAATAAATAAAAAGGAATGGTTCGCTCTGAAGATGTATTAATATAAGATAGTACTAAAGGAAATTACTGTTTCAATTCTTCCTCCGTGGTCTGACACTCTTATTATATATTGTATATACTGAATTATATATACTATGCTTATATAATATATACTGAAATATTGTTACATTTAACGTATGAAACAAAGTATATATCTGTATTTTTAATAAAATATAAAACATTAATAATTATCAACGTATCTCTGTGAATTACATAATTTATCAGTATTGTACAGCCTGTGATCTCCACCTGGCTGGCCACTGATACCTAAGTAGCTTTCATGTGTCCGGACACCGGCGATAGGATTGTATTATTTAACTTTAAAGAGAGAGATATTTCTTGAAATGTTGTCACATTAACGTCTACATCTTCCTTCCTTCTGACATATAGATTTTAAGGTTAATTAGCATATATGGAAATAAATTACACAATTTATAGGCTGGTGTGAAGGGCTTCACACTCTTAGAGCAAGCCATCAAGAAACTGTACAGTATCAAATGCATATATCTTCGCTTTCACTTCAGTTATATTTATGACAAGTATTTAAAGTGTAGCTTATATTTCTGCCTTTCTGTTGACATAGAAAACTTTCGTTTATTACATTATCTAGATAAAATTAGCATTGATCTTCAAAAGGTTGTAGTTGTAACATCCATTATAAACAACATTATTATTGCAAACAGTAGGAGTTTCAAAGTCTCATTTGTATGGATACCTTCTCATATAGGTGTTGTCCAGCATGATGACACAAACAAGGCAGCTAAAACTGAATGTGATAAGCCTGAAGTTGAGTGGGATATGGGCATTCCAATCTCTTCTGTCAAAGCCGCAATATTTTAGGAAATTAGGGAAGACAGAAGAGCAGTCACTGACACACAAAAGCCAGAAAGCAAGAGTATAAAGAGCTATGACATGTTTATGTGCCTCTGTAACCTTTTCCACTACCGCCCACAAGATGATATATGGGGTGCATAATTAATGAACTAAACTAAGTAAACATGTTTAGAATCGAGAATTATATGAACGGACAGCATAAAACTTCCACTAGTGTCACAATGACAGTGTGACATTGTAATTGCCAGAATTAGGCTAGGATATCGATATGTATCGCAGGTGGCTGCAGGTAATGAATAGCCCCCAATGGTGAATATTCCAATTGTAAACTATGTGAACAAGAGCTGGGACATACTCACCAACACTATATCTGTGATTGCCCTGTTATAAGTGACTTCAGACCAAATGGTATAAGGTACTTTGAACTCTGTAATTACTTCATACAGTTAGGAATATTGGAAGATATTCTTATGCTGTACCCGAATTTTGCTAACGGAGGCTAATAGATCAGCCTTATATTTTATGTTCTCACCTGATTGTTACCATGAGGTAGGCCCGTAAGTGGTAGTCCTCTTGAACCATTAACAGTATCAATAGATGATACTGGAGATCTGTGGAGGTGCGACTGGACCCTGCGTGACGGGAGATGTATCCCTTGTTTCTTGTGATAGATTGATGAGGATTAAGCCACCCAAAAGGTAGCACGGGCATGAATAGTTCAAGTTCAAGTATGTTTATTGAGATAAGCAATAAATACATCTCAAAGGGATAGAGTAGCTTAGGCTATTTCTACCCCCCTCTACTTCAAGTCCCTCAAGGGGCGCACAAATTCAGTGAGTACAAATAGACATATAACAGTACAAGAATCCCATTTAACATTGCATACAGCAAGTACAGCATATAATTGTTACATTCTTGGGGCAAAATTCTTGTAGCTCCTAAGTATACTGTCTATTATACCATTATCACACATCCAAACAATTTGATGTGGTACACTATTTATTTCCTTATTTCTATATTTTTCAATAAGGTGACACTCTAATACATAATGTTCTAAGGTGTAGGCGTGCGGCATACTTCATAATTTACACTCCTTATCTTTTTCACTGACATCAACACCGTATTGCCAGATATATTTATTTCCTAATCGTAATCTCATGTAAATTGAATCCTTCCAAGTAGACTTTCCTTTACCATAAGTGAAGGACGAATTTGTATTTATTATTGAATAATTCTTAAGTGTGTTACTACTGTCCACCATTGCCATTCTCTTTATCATTTCTTCACCCTTCTGAATCACCTTGAGTCTTGTTTTTATTTGTTTCAAGGTTAACTGACATACAACATCAACAAGAGTTTTTTCAGTGGCTCTCTTCGCTATGTCATCAACTACCTCATTCAACAGTATTCCCACATGTGAAGGGATCCACATGAATCTTACTTTATACCCAGTTTTTTCTAGTCTCTTAACATTCTCTCTACACTCTATCACAATATTCTGATATACTGGGCGTCTGCTATTTAAAGACTCTAACGCTCCTCTGCTGTCAATAAAGAAGCAAGCATTTTTACCACATTTGACTACTTCCTGTAATCCTGCTAATACTCCTTGGAGTTCAGCCTGCGTGGAAGAGACATTGTCAGTTAAGCGGCGTCCAATAACAGTATCTACAGTGCCAATGTCAGTGTACTCCCTGATCATGACTCCACATCCTGCCTTCCCATCCCTAGCTACTGACCCATCACAATATACATGTAGAGTGTTTTCCGTAGGCAGTTGTCTAATTATACATTCATATGATGCCCTCAGCTCTCCTATTTCATACATACTTTTTTTCTTATGCAAGGGAGTAATTACTACATCTACATTACAATCCTCCCATGGTGGTGTAAATTTTCTCTTGGGCACAGCAACACACTCTGTAATAACATCATACTTTATAACATTATAACATAATTTATTCATGTATACTCTCTTCTTCATCATACACTGTTCACTACTTCCCACCTTTTGGACCGAGAGGATTAATTCATTAGCTCCCCCACCTCTCATTATTCTAATGGCAGAGGCTACATTTATCTCTGAAATTCTATCCCCAATACTCTGCAGATTCAACTCCATCCTCATTATCTCAATCATAGCATTTCTTGGGCATCCTAAGATAATTCTCATTGCTTCATTTTGTACCTTCTCCAACTCTCCAAAGAGTTCTTGTTCTTGTTCTTCTCCAAAGGCAAATCGGGCCTTGCATAGTAGGCTGAGAAGTGCGTTCTGGCTACTAGGTACGACATGTATATATATGTATATGTATGTATGTATATATATATATATATATATATATATATATATATATATATATATATATATATATATATATATATATATATATATATATATATATATATATATATATATATTAGTATATTTTGGTAGCAGTCTTTCCTGTAGACATATTTTATTAAATATGACCGAAAAAGTAAGATTAATAATTCTAACACGAATTTTCTCAATCTTTCGTACATTATGCTTCACTATTGGAGGTAAATCAAAAATCACTTCTCCAAAATTCATTTTTATTTCTAGTCTGACGCGACACGGGCGCGTTTCGTAAAACTTATTACATTTTCAAAGACTTCACAAATACACAACTGATTAGAACTTGCGTTTCCCTGGTTTTATATCTACATTTGAGTGAGGTGGGAAGGGTGATGTGGCATTACATTTGAGTAAGGTGGGAAGGATGATGTGGCATTAGAGGATATTAATAGGGTATTAAAAGTATCAACACAAGACAGAACACGAAACAATGGATATTGAATAGAAGTGTTTGTAGAAAGCCTATTGGTCCATATTTCTTGATGCTTCTATATTGGAGCGGAGTCTTGAGGTGGGTAGAATATAGTTGTGCAATAATTGGCTGTTGATTGCTGGTGTTGACTTCTTGATGTGTAGTGCCTCGCAAACGTCGAGCCGCCTGCTATCGCTGTATCTATCGATGATTTCTGTGTTGTTTACTAGGATTTCTCTGGCGATGGTTTGGTTATGGGAAGAGATTATATGTTCCTTAATGGAGCCCTGTTGTTTATGCATCGTTAAACGCCTAGAAAGAGATGTTGTTGTCTTGCCTATATACTGGGTTTTTTGGAGCTTACAGTCCCCAAGTGGGCATTTGAAGGCATAGACGACGTTAGTCTCTTTTAAAGCGTTCTGTTTCGTGTCTGGAGAGTTTCTCATGAGTAGGCTGGCCGTTTTTCTGGTTTTATAGTAAATCGTCAGTTGTATCCTCTGATTTTTGTCTGTAGGGATAACGTTTCTATTAACAATATCTTTCAGGACCCTTTCCTCTGTTTTATGAGCTGTGGAAAAGAAGTTCCTGTAAAATAGTCTAATAGGGGGTATAGGTGTTGTGTTAGTTGTCTCTTCGGAGGTTGCATGGCTTTTCACTTTCCTTCTTATGATGTCTTCGATGAAACCATTGGAGAAGCCGTTATTGACTAGAACCTGCCTTACCCTACAGAGTTCTTCGTCGACTTGCTTCCATTCTGAGCTGTGGCTGAGAGCACGGTCGACGTATGCGTTAACAACACTCCTCTTGTACCTGTCAGGGCAGTCGCTGTTGGCATTTAGGCACATTCCTATGTTTGTTTCCTTTGTGTAGACTGCAGTGTGGAAACCTCCGCCCTTTTCCATGACTGTTACATCTAGAAAAGGCAGCTTCCCATCCTTTTCCGTCTCGTAAGTGAAACGCAGCACGGAACTCTGCTCAAATGCCTCCTTCAGCTCCTGCAGATGTCTAACATCAGGTACCTGTGTAAAAATGTCGTCAACATACCTGCAGTATATGGCCGGTTTCAAGTTCATGTCGACTAAGACTTTTTGCTCGATGGTACCCATGTAGAAGTTTGCAAACAGGACACCTAGGGGAGAACCCATAGCGACCCCATCTACTTGCTTATACATGTGCCCATCCGGGCTCAAGAAGGGTGCCTCTTTAGTACAAGCTTGGAGTAGTTTCCTCAGAATACTTTCTGGCATGTCAAGAGGAGTACAGGCTGGATCACGATACACTCTGTCGGCTATCATTCCGATTGTCTCGTCCACAGGTACGTTGGTAAACAGCGATTCTACGTCCAACGAGGCTCTTATCCCTGTGGCCCGTGCGCCCCGCAGTAAGTCCACAAATTCCTTTGGAGACTTCAGGCTGAAGGCGCAAGGAACATAAGGAGTCAGCAGGCCGTTGAGTCGCTTCGCCAATCTGTACGTGGGTGTGGGTATCTGGCTAATGATTGGCCGAAGTGGGTTTCCAGGCTTGTGCGTCTTGACATTTCCATACGCATATCCAGGTTTATATTCCCCAATGATCTTTGGCAGGTGGAGTCCGGATTTCTTGGCGTTCACAGTTTCGATCAGTTTGTTGACCTTTGCTTTTAATTCGGCTGTAGTGTCCTTCGTTACCCTTTGGAACTTAGTTTGGTCAGAGAGTATGATGTTCATTTTCGCCAGATATTCGTCTTTTTTAAGAATGACATATATTGGCGACTTGTCACCTCTCCTGACAACTATCTCCTTGTTCTCACGAAGGCTTTTAGCTGCCGCTCTAAGCTCGGGGGACAGTATGGTGCTTCTGTAGTTGCCTCGATTCTTTCCTCCTTCTGCAATAAGTTCTGCTTGTAAGATATCTTTGGTAGTGACCTTCTTTTGTGTCTCGAGGTCGAATATGTCGTCCAACAGAATTTCCAACTCCACTTTCCGGGCCATTTCACTCGGTCTGGACATAACATGACAGTTTATGCCCAGATTTAGGAGAGTGACTTGGTCCTCAGTGAGGTTAATTCCTGCAAGGTTCAGGAAGCCATCTCTTGGTCGTGGAATTGCCATAGGTCCTCCATATAATGTTGTTAGTTTCTTGATAATCCTTGTTTCAGTGCTGAGGTGATGTTGGTCTGTGAGGATGTCGAGGTGTTGTTCAATGCGGGTACGGATACTATGGTCGATGTTGCTATTTCTCCACTCGTTTGTAGCATGAAGTAGTTGCGTTTTTTTGTCTTTGATTTCATTCTCTGCCTTGTATATCTGATCACGAATCAGATCCTGGCGATATTTTATCGTGAAGGCTTGATTCCTTGCTGCTGGGTCGTGCACTTTAACATTAGTATATTTTGGTAGCAGTCTTTCCTGTAGACATATTTTATTAAATATGACCGAAAAAGTAAGATTAATAATTCTAACACGAATTTTCTCAATCTTTCGTACATTATGCTTCACTATTGGAGGTAAATCAAAAATCACTTCTCCAAAATTCATTTTTATTTCTAGTCTGACGCGACACGGGCGCGTTTCGTAAAACTTATTACATTTTTCAAAGACTTCACAAATACACAACTGATTAGAACTTGCGTTTCCCTGGTTTTATATCTACATTTGAGTGAGGTGGGAAGGGTGATGTGGCATTACATTTGAGTAAGGTGGGAAGGATGATGTGGCATTAGAGGATATTAATAGGGTATTAAAAGTATCAACACAAGACAGAACACGAAACAATGGATATTGAATAGAAGTGTTTGTAGAAAGCCTATTGGTCCATATTTCTTGATGCTTCTATATTGGAGCGGAGTCTTGAGGTGGGTAGAATATAGTTGTGCAATAATTGGCTGTTGATTGCTGGTGTTGACTTCTTGATGTGTAGTGCCTCGCAAACGTCGAGCCGCCTGCTATCGCTGTATCTATCGATGATTTCTGTGTTGTTTACTAGGATTTCTCTGGCGATGGTTTGGTTATGGGAAGAGATTATATGTTCCTTAATGGAGCCCTGTTGTTTATGCATCGTTAAACGCCTAGAAAGAGATGTTGTTGTCTTGCCTATATACTGGGTTTTTTGGAGCTTACAGTCCCCAAGTGGGCATTTGAAGGCATAGACGACGTTAGTCTCTTTTAAAGCGTTCTGTTTCGTGTCTGGAGAGTTTCTCCAGACACGAAACTCATTGTTTCGTGTTCTGTCTTGTGTTGATACTTTTAATACCCTATTAATATCCTCTAATGCCACATCATCCTTCCCACCTTACTCAAATGTAATGCCACATCACCCTTCCCACCTCACTCAAATGTAGATATAAAACCAGGGAAACGCAAGTTCTAATCAGTTGTGTATTTGTGAAGTCTTTGAAAATGTAATAAGTTTTACGAAACGCGCCCGTGTCGCGTCAGACTAGAAATAAAAATGAATTTTGGAGAAGTGATTTTTGATTTACCTCCAATAGTGAAGCATAATGTACGAAAGATTGAGAAAATTCGTGTTAGAATTATTAATCTTACTTTTTCGGTCATATTTAATAAAATATGTCTACAGGAAAGACTGCTACCAAAATATACTAATGTTAAAGTGCACGACCCAGCAGCAAGGAATCAAGCCTTCACGATAAAATATCGCCAGGATCTGATTCGTGATCAGATATACAAGGCAGAGAATGAAATCAAAGACAAAAAAACGCAACTACTTCATGCTACAAACGAGTGGAGAAATAGCAACATCGACCATAGTATCCGTACCCGCATTGAACAACACCTCGACATCCTCACAGACCAACATCACCTCAGCACTGAAACAAGGATTATCAAGAAACTAACAACATTATATGGAGGACCTATGGCAATTCCACGACCAAGAGATGGCTTCCTGAACCTTGCAGGAATTAACCTCACTGAGGACCAAGTCACTCTCCTAAATCTGGGCATAAACTGTCATGTTATGTCCAGACCGAGTGAAATGGCCCGGAAAGTGGAGTTGGAAATTCTGTTGGACGACATATTCGACCTCGAGACACAAAAGAAGGTCACTACCAAAGATACCTTACAAGCAGAACTTATTGCAGAAGGAGGAAAGAATCGAGGCAACTACAGAAGCACCATACTGTCCCCCGAGCTTAGAGCGGCAGCTAAAAGCCTTCGTGAGAACAAGGAGATAGTTGTCAGGAGAGGTGACAAGTCGCCAATATATGTCATTCTTAAAAAAGACGAATATCTGGCGAAAATGAACATCATACTCTCTGACCAAACTAAGTTCCAAAGGGTAACGAAGGACACTACAGCCGAATTAAAAGCAAAGGTCAACAAACTGATCGAAACTGTGAACGCCAAGAAATCCGGACTCCACCTGCCAAAGATCATTGGGGAATATAAACCTGGATATGCGTATGGAAATGTCAAGACGCACAAGCCTGGAAACCCACTTCGGCCAATCATTAGCCAGATACCCACACCCACGTACAGATTGGCGAAGCGACTCAACGGCCTGCTGACTCCTTATGTTCCTTGCGCCTTCAGCCTGAAGTCTCCAAAGGAATTTGAGGACTTACTGCGGGGCGCACGGGCCACAGGGATAAGAGCCTCGTTGGACGTAGAATCGCTGTTTACCAACGTACCTGTGGACGAGACAATCGGAATGATAGCCGACAGAGTGTATCGTGATCCAGCCTGTACTCCTCTTGACATGCCAGAAAGTATTCTGAGGAAACTACTCCAAGCTTGTACTAAAGAGGCACCCTTCTTGAGCCCGGATGGGCACATGTATAAGCAAGTAGATGGGGTCGCTATGGGTTCTCCCCTAGGTGTCCTGTTTGCAAACTTCTACATGGGTACCATCGAGCAAAAAGTCTTAGTCGACATGAACTTGAAACCGGCCATATACTGCAGGTATGTTGACGACATTTTTACACAGGTACCTGATGTTAGACATCTGCAGGAGCTGAAGGAGGCATTTGAGCAGAGTTCCGTGCTGCGTTTCACTTACGAGACGGAAAAGGATGGGAAGCTGCCTTTTCTAGATGTAACAGTCATGGAAAAGGGCGGAGGTTTCCACACTGCAGTCTACACAAAGGAAACAAACATAGGAATGTGCCTAAATGCCAACAGCGACTGCCCTGACAGGTACAAGAGGAGTGTTGTTAACGCATACGTCGACCGTGCTCTCAGCCACAGCTCAGAATGGAAGCAAGTCGACGAAGAACTCTGTAGGGTAAGGCAGGTTCTAGTCAATAACGGCTTCTCCAATGGTTTCATCGAAGACATCATAAGAAGGAAAGTGAAAAGCCATGCAACCTCCGAAGAGACAACTAACACAACACCTATACCCCCTATTAGACTATTTTACAGGAACTTCTTTTCCACAGCTCATAAAACAGAGGAAAGGGTCCTGAAAGATATTGTTAATAGAAACGTTATCCCTACAGACAAAAATCAGAGGATACAACTGACGATTTACTATAAAACCAGAAAAACGGCCAGCCTACTCATGAGAAACTCTCCAGACACGAAACAGAACGCTTTAAAAGAGACTAACGTCGTCTATGCCTTCAAATGCCCACTTGGGGACTGTAAGCTCCAAAAAACCCAGTATATAGGCAAGACAACAACATCTCTTTCTAGGCGTTTAACGATGCATAAACAACAGGGCTCCATTAAGGAACATATAATCTCTTCCCATAACCAAACCATCGCCAGAGAAATCCTAGTAAACAACACAGAAATCATCGATAGATACAGCGATAGCAGGCGGCTCGACGTTTGCGAGGCACTACACATCAAGAAGTCAACACCAGCAATCAACAGCCAATTATTGCACAACTATATTCTACCCACCTCAAGACTCCGCTCCAATATAGAAGCATCAAGAAATATGGACCAATAGGCTTTCTACAAACACTTCTATTCAATATCCATTGTTTCGTGTTCTGTCTTGTGTTGATACTTTTAATACCCTATTAATATCCTCTAATGCCACATCATCCTTCCCACCTTACTCAAATGTAATGCCACATCACCCTTCCCACCTCACTCAAATGTAGATATAAAACCAGGGAAACGCAAGTTCTAATCAGTTGTGTATTTGTGAAGTCTTTGAAAATGTAATAAGTTTTACGAAACGCGCCCGTGTCGCGTCAGACTAGAAATAAAAATGAATTTTGGAGAAGTGATTTTTGATTTACCTCCAATAGTGAAGCATAATGTACGAAAGATTGAGAAAATTCGTGTTAGAATTATTAATCTTACTTTTTCGGTCATATTTAATAAAATATATATATATATATATATATATATATATATATATATATATATATATATATATATATATATATATATATATATATATATATATATATATATATATATGCAGAAAATCCACAGAGAAATATGAAATTAGGTGAACGTTTGAGTCTGGTGTTGACAAATGCTTTAACACTTTGGCGCTTTCCAGCAGACTTGCGTCGGCACCAATATTATTAAACACACCGCACTGGTGCCCCTCGCGGGAGTCACGAGCAAAAATATTTGTATAAAATCCATTTATTATCCGATCAACTTGGGAATAGTTTACAAATGTTTGCCATGAAATTTACGTTTTCTCTAATAGCCGAACAGCTTATAAAAGAAAACGGCGTGGCAGTGAATCATCGTGGTAAAACAATTGTATTATTGACACGACGAGTGTAATCGACGTAGTTTTTATATATGTTGCCGGTCGAACGCATCCTTATGTGACCTTTAATACTTATGTTCTTATAGAACATTCTATTGCGAGCACATTGGTACAAAAATGAAATACATACATCGACAAATAATGTCAGGACAGTGAATTGAATATACACTTTTCAAAGCGAGTTTCGCCGATATGCCGCCGCGGGTAACACTTTGGCCACTTCCCACACTGTTTTAGGTAGGCTACGACATTGAATCTATATTTATATGCATATGTCCGTGTAGAGGATTTTATTGCGATTCCAATGATACCACAATTAGCGATGTAGGACAACTGTAGGCTTCGCAACCATTAAGAGAGTGGAAACATTTTGTTGCTGTTTGGCGCTCTCGGCTAGTGATCTGAATAGTTTTTTTTATTTGGTGTTGATAATCCTTATGGTTTGGCGGCATTTTTATAGATATGTTCTTATAGACAATTTTATTGCGAACACAGTGATACCAAATTTAAATACGTGCGCCTTCAATTATTATCAGGACAGTCAAAAAGAGTGTACACTTTTTCGGTCTTACCGCGTAGGCGCGCGAAGCGCCGAAAGCATCTAGGGTATTATTATTTTTTTTGATTTTGAGATACACGTATATACAAGACATATACAAGAGTTGTATATACAAGAGTTGTTACATTCTTGTACAGCCACTAGTACGCGTAGCGTTTCGGGCAAGTCCTTAATCCTATGGTCCCTGGAATACGATCCCCTGCCGCGAAGAATCGTTTTTTCATCCAAGTACACATTTTACTGTTGCGTTAAACAGAGGCTACAGTTAAGGAATTGCGCCCAGTAAATCCTCCCCGGCCAGGATACGAACCCATGACATAGCGCTCGCGGAACGCCAGGCGAGTGTCTTACCACTACACCACGGAGACTGCAAAGACTGCTTTTGAGCGCCGAGAGCGCGAAAGTGCCGAAACGTTCACCTCATTTCATATTTCTCTGTGGATTTTCCGCATAAAATGATCAGTGTTTTGTGATCGTCAATTGCATGCATGCATGCATATTATATATATATATATATATATATATATATATATATATATATATATATATATATATATATATATATATATATATATATATATACATATATATATATATATATATATATATATATATACATATATATAAATTGTTGCAAGTCGAGCAACAAATATTTTACATTGAACAACAAATGGGATTGGAAAAGCAGTATTGCCACCTCTGCTATACAGAAAAAAATAGACCCCAGACACACCCTGTGGGTAGTAATGGACCCCCATACCGACACTATGAGGGGTAGTGGACCCCATAATAACAGTATGAGCGGTAGTGGACACTATACAAACACTATGGGCGGTATTGGACACTATGCAAACACTATGGGCGGTAGTTGACTTCATAGCGACCCTGTGGGCGGTAGTGGACCCCCTGCCGACCCTGTGGGCGCCAGTGGACCCCCTACCAACCATGTGGGTGGTAGTGGACCCCCCTACCAACCCTGTGGGCGGTAGTGGACCCCCCTACCAATCCTGTGGGCGGTAGTGGACCCCTACCGACCCTGTGGACGCTCTACCGACCCTGTGGGCGGTAGTGGATCCCATACCAACCCTGTGGGTGGCAGTGGACTCCATACCGACCCTGTGGGTGGCAGTGGACCCCCCTACGAACCCTGTGGGCGGTAGTGGACCCCTACCGACCCTGTGGACGCCCTACCGACCCTGTGGGCGGTAGTGGATCCCATACCGACCCTGTGGGCGGTAGTGGACCCTTTACCGACCCTGTGGGCGGCAGTGGACCCTATATACTAATCCTGTGGGCGATACTGGACCCTATACTCATCTTGTGGGCGGCAATGGACGCCATACACATCCAGTGGGTGTTAATTGGACCCCATACTTATTCTGTGGGTGGTTGGAGCCCCATACCCATCCTGTGGGTGATAGTGGACGCCATGCTCATCCTGTGGGTGGTATTGGACCCCATACCCATCCTGTGGGTGGTTGTGAGCCCCATACCCATCCTGTGGGTGGTTGTGAGCCCCATACCCATCCTGTCGGTGGAAGTGGACGCCATACACATCCAGTGGATGGTATTGGACCCCATACCCTTCCTGTAGGTGGAAGTGATCCCCAAGTTTGCAGTAGTTTACCCCATAAACATTCCAACAACATCATTTTCTGTTAGCGTTCCTACAAAACATTCTTTAAAGATTTTTAAAGCGCAAACTATGGTATATAATATTGATTGGTGAAGCACTGTTATTTTATGTAATAATTTATAGTGCTTATTATAATTTACTAAGAACAACTAATATTTCTCAAAACAAAACTACGAACCTTCAATAGGATGTAGCTGATCTGTAATATTATAAGAGCATGGACAATAGTAGGTAAATTTCACAACCCATGTGGGACCTGAAAACTACAATTTTCATTATAATTGAACCAATCACGACTATTCTGCTATCTACGTTGATGGACGGGTACTGTGAGACGTAAATTGGTATGTGAGGAAGAGTTTGGGCCTTGGTAAAAAAGGTAACTGGTAATATTATTTTTTTTTTTTGAGATATATACAAGAGTTGTTACATTCTTGTACAGCCACTAGTACGCGTAGCGTTTCGGGCAAGTCCTTAATCCTATGGTCCCTGGAATACGATCCCCTGCCGAGAAAAATCGTTTTTTCATCCAAGTACACATTTTACTGTTGCGTTAAACAGAGGCTACAGTTAAGGAATTGCGCCCAGTAAATCCTCCCCGGCCAGGATACGAACCCATGACATAGCGCTCGCGGAACGCCAGGCGAGTGTCTTACCACTACACCACGGAGACTGCTAGACTGATATATCACATATGTACTAAATCACATTCAACATATTGACTTTAAGCATTAAGTCATATATGTGCTGTCTTGTGTGAGAACGGGTTGCAGTCTGCTGATCTGCAAGCCATGAGATCTAGTTCTTTCCAAGCTTGCCAGGTTCAGGTACTATTTAAACAATGATTGTGTACATAATATAATAATTATACATGAACAAATATATAACATTAAATTATTCACTTACCTTTTAGAAGTACAGGCTGGTCTTGATAACCCAGAAGCAACCCCTAAACTGACCTTGGAAGTCCTCAATAGTTAGTGCTATTCTCTCAACTACAGCAGACTGTAACTGTGCACCACCAGCACCCAGCTCCAGGATACAAATGCTGAATAAATAATTGGTAAACAGCATCCTCATGCCTGGAAGCTTTCAATGTTTTTGTCACCTCTTTCCACCACTGATCTCCACTTTATTCGCAAACTAAATTAGCTGCTTATGCTTTTTTCAATCGGGAATGGCACTAGGATCAATGCCATACTTCTCTGTAAGCCACTTGTCTCCCTAGCCACAATCACACTTCTTTAACCCTTATATACCCCCTTATGCTAATCAGTTTAATTTAAAAAAATATTCGAATTATGCCAAAATTACTTAAAAATGTTAAACAAATCTCCAACTTATTGGCTTCAGTGTCGTGAAACTGTCATCAAAATATTTTCAGAAATTGATTTTAGACAAATATAAAAAAAAGAATATTTTGTTGATAAGGAGAACAGCTCCTATTAACTGGAACTGAGGGATAATGCAATAATAAAGAGATGCAAGCACCTGTCCGATGCACAAAGAAGAAGAATAGTAGTAAGAAGTGTCTAAAAAGTGGATATACAGCAGCTGCCTTTGTGGCATTGGTGGCTTTGTTTATTATTTGAATTTGTTGTAACCTTTGATGTTGTATGCATCCTGGAGAATGCATACCCCTACCTAACTATGTGAAGACAGAATTAAATTGATCAACAAATAAATCGGTCATAACCCTCAGAACTTGGGACTAAAAACCCAATAGTATTTAATAAAAATATAGAATATCTGACAGGAACATGACAGTGCCAGATGAAAATCCATTCTGGTACAACAGGGATTATTATAAACATCCCTGTTGGGTCATAATAGTGCTAGGGAGCTACTATACTGAAGAAATTCTTCTGCTTATAAATTACTATACATTTTTAAAACTGTTCAATCTTATCCAAAGTGATCACAGATTGTTCACTCTCTCAAAAGCCTCTCCAAGCACTACTTAACACTTTCCTGGATTTTCGACTTGGAAACACGGGCGTTTTGCTTAACCGCTTGTCGGATCACGACGTAAATTTACCGACCGTGTTTTATATCGGGTATTTACTACTCGATCGACTTTGGGTTTGTATGAATATGTTTGCCATTAAATTTTCGTTTTCTCTAATAGGCACAGTGCCTATTTGAGAAAACGGCAATGTATTGTTACTTAGAGGAGAGACTATTGAATTGGTGACACAACGAGGGTAATCGCGCACTCCACACACTCTTGAGTTGGCCGCAATCATGATTCTACATTTATATGTATATGTCTGTGTAGAGAATTTTATTCCGAACACTATACAAACAAAAAAAACCGGAGTGAATCAAGTATAAACTTGAAAAAACATGAGCAAAGTAAAAACTTTTTACGCTCACGGGTACAAACACGCCTAAGATTCGCGTAAGATTTTATTCGCCGCAAATTTATTTGACGCTCTGTTGGCCAATTCTACCCATGTTCTTATAGAACTTTCTATTGCGAACACATTGCTATAAAAATGAAATACGTAGCTCGAGAAATAATGTCATGACAGTGAAATAAGTATAAACTTTCAAAGCGCTGCATCACACCAGTGTCGTCGCTGCTGAAATCACGGCTAACGCTTCGCCCAGTTCCCACACTCGTGCGGAACATAATTAGACATTGATAGGCATATGTCTGGGTGGGGAATTTTATTGCGAGTTCAGTGATATCAAAATGAGCGCTGTAGGATGACTGTGAGGCTGGCAACAAACGAAAGAGTATGAACATTTACTTCCTGTTTGGGTGTCACGGCGAGTCATCTTCGTGTTTATTTACTTCGTGGTGGGATAGCAAATGCTTTGGTGACATTTTATGCATATGATCTTGTAGAGAATTTTATTGCCAACGCATTGATACCAAAATGAAAAACGTAGCTCGAGAATTGATGTTAGGAGCGTGAAAAGATTATAAACTTTAGCACCCACATTCAACACATAACTAAGAAAGTCTCTAAGACAGTTGGTATACTCTCCAAAATCAGATATTATGTTCCTAACTCTGCTCTCCTCTCACTATATTATGCACTAATCTACCCCTATCTTAATTATGGTATCTGTGCATGGGGGTCTACCACTGCAAACCACCTTAAGCCCATCATCACACAGCAAAAATCTGCTATCAGAATAATAACTAACTCTGCTTTCAGACAACACTCAGCTCCCTTGTTTAAATCTCTAAACTTGCTAAATATTAACTCCCTCCACACATTCTCTTGTGTCAACTACATTTACAAAACCCTGTTCTTAAATGCAAACCATGCTCTGAAACTCTCCCTGGACAGATGTAATAGGACCCATTATCACCACACCAGAAATAAATATCTCTTTGATATCCCCAGGGTCAAACTTAATGTGTAAACACTCTATGCAAATTAAGGGACCTAGTCTATGGAACTCACTCCCTAGTGAATTGAAAAACTGTAAAACTTTTGCCTTATTTAAAAGCAAAACCAAAAAGTACCTAACTTCATCTATTTAGTTTCCTACACTGAGCTTTAAATTTGCTCTGTACCTAGTGGTACCCAATCTCCTAATTTTTATGTAATATCAAACAACCTTATCATTGTGTTCATTGCTGTCTTCTTTTATGTGCTAGCCATATGCTGTATTGTGACTACCAATTTTTGTCAACTACCATTCAAGCTGTCATTGCAATCAATCTTATATTGTTTCTGCTGTATTGTGCCTACCAATTTGTTGTCAACTACCATTTTAAGCTGTCATTGCAATCAATCATAGCTACCTATGTGCTTTAATATACTGTACCTATAATTTTCTCTCATCTTTTTTTTTTTTTTTTTTTCATTCCATGTAATCTGTTATCATTTTTTTGTCTATAAATTTTGCAAGTATTTACCTCCTTAAAATTTTCTTAGATTAAGGACCTGCCCGAAACGCTGCGCGTGCTAGTGGCTTTACAAGACTGTAATTACCATAATTGTATCCTCACATTCCTTATGTACATTCTTGTATATGCATAAATAAAATAAATAAAATAAAATAACTTTTTTGTGTTTATGCTTGAGCGCCCAGAACGCTGCGCGCACAACCCACTTTTTTTTTCAGCGAGTGCCGCGCGCACTAAAGTGTTAAGTGTCACAAGGATCACCAAGAAGCACTCTTGCAAACTGACAAATGTGCCCATCTGGTTTTTACCCCTGACCACTATGACGTTATCTAGAGTGTATTTCGAGGATCAATGTCAATGTGGCCTCATCTCTGGCCAAGTCTTCTCGTTTAGAGTGATCGACTCTGCCTCCACATTAATGGTCTGGTCAATCAGGCTACACCTCTGCACACAATCTGATGAACAGCCTGGATGACCAGAAAGTGTGTATCATGTTCTATCCTGAACATGGAAAGAGATCGGGTAGTTGTTACCTTTATATAAAGGGAGGATGTTGAAAAAGTCATGAGCCGTAATGTTTATAAAAGTACTGTACCTACTGAACCCCTACTTTTCAACGAAGCTATTTTACACATTCGGCAATGTCTTCCAGTCTCATAAGGAATTATTTCAGTGTATAGATTTGGAACCAGTCTTCAAAAAGTTCAATCAAGACTACTCGGTCATTCATCGGAAATAAATAAATTAAAATACAGGCATGTTCATTATTTTACCCCAAAATCGTATTATATTTGTTGAATTTTGGTGGTCAGAGAACACATCTTCCTTTTATAGCATTGTGCCTGTGAGAAATCTGGTTCCTGTCAAGTTACAAGTCTTATTTTTTGGGGGGAATACAACCCATTTGTAAGCTTGGTAGTGCCTGTACTGAATTATGTTTTCATACTATAATGTACTGAAATATTTTTGGGAGGGGGAAGAAGTTTTGATTATTCATCTAAGAAATATCTCAGTCTCAAACCCACTTGGTTGGTGACTATTAATATTCCAACACTGGGCCAGAAAGTATGAAATATATTGTAGAAAAAGAGGATTTGAGGTGATAGAAACAATAAATAAATGATTATCATAAGAAAATAACTACACTGTTAGAAATAAATAACTTTAAGTACTGTGATAATATACACAAATTTCTATCAAACCTATTGTTAACCTGAACAAATCCACAAGGGCCGTGATGATGGTTCGAATCTATGTCCGAGAGGATCCCAGACGAGCCTTAATCGACTGTGCCACCACATGGTAAAAGAATTGCAGCTGGGAGTGCTACTGCCCTTACACGGATCCTGCAGTCTCTCCGAGACATGGCCCTTGTGGATTTGTTCATTTTATGCATCGCGCTATTGTGATTTCTGTGTCTATTGTTAACCTCTTGATTCATCCCACATCAATAATTTAATAGGTTTGTTTAATACCTTCATTTATTTGTTTATTAACAATTAATTTATACACATTTCAGAAGCCAGATAGATCCATGAAATTTACTTCTTCCCCATACAATAATGCCCAACTACACAGGCTGGATGGTAGTGATGGTCTCAATTTGTGCATTTAATCCCTGACTGTCCAAGTGGTTGGGCACCATTCCTTTCCCTCGTCTCATCCCAAATCCTTATCTTGACCCCTTCCAAGTGCTATACAGTATAGTCGTAATTGCTTGGAGCTTCCCCCTGATAATTCCTTCCTTCCCATAAAATAACATTGAAAAAAGTAAGTAAGAGCTGTGAGGAGGATTTGAACCTATGCACTGGGTACTCCTAGGCAAATGCTCTAGACCACTACACCACAACATGATAAAAAGCATTGCAACCTGGGATTCAAATGAATTCTCTAGGGATTCCTGAGGCTTCCACTGAAGCCTAACCAGGGTTTCATGCACTCTGGCTTGTAGTCTGGTAATTCTACTTTCTACACTTCTCTTCAAATGCTCAAAAAAAAAAAAAAATCATATTAACTTGATGTATCAATGAGAAAATCAGTAGGAACCATAAAGAGGAGGAGGATTCAAACCTATGCACTGGGTTCAAATATATGCAAGCCAGGGTGCACGAGGAGCATTGTGTGAAGCCCTGATTATGCTTCAGTGGAAGCCTCAGGAACCCTAGAGGATTCAGTTGAATCCCCAGGTTGCAATGCTTTTGACCATGTCATGGTGTAGTGGTCTAGAGCATTTGCCTAGGAGTATGCCTATTCACTGCTGGGTGAATAGGGACAAACAGCTAAGGACTGGTGCCGAGTCAAACCCTCCCTGCTCGAACCTGGTCAAAATACCATACGAAGTGTGGGCTGAGCATGCTACCACTGCCACTGGGTCCGAGATGTATGGCAGCTTCTATCCTAAGGTGCAGGGACAAGATTCCATATGGATTGGCATGCAATACAGTACTAATTTAAGCAGTTGTTGTTATTACTCATGTATTTATTGCTAAAGATTTCAACCATGATTTTTCTCTATAAACAGTAAAATGCTTTTAGTAATATTGTCCCAGTAGTAATTTTTGCGTCCAGAGAGAAGGGAGTATAATATTAAAATAAAAACAATTTAAGAAAGGAAAGATACATTTTGAACCTTGAAAATACATCTGCAACAAATTTCAACATTATATAATATACATGTCAAAACACAAGCTATTTCAAAGCCTTACATTACGGTATAACTGTTCTTAACGTATAAAATTCTCACTCCGTTTTCAAGTCACATCAAAGGTGATAGGTTTACTCTAGCTAAACAATTATGCACTGATGAAAATGTAATGCCAAATTTGTCTATTTATCAGCTGAATAAAAGGCTAATGTTATCAATATCTTCCTCTTTTTGTAACAACTCAATCCCGGGGCAAGGATGCCTAGTTCACGCAACGAATCAACTCTGTGCAACACCACAGTAAACTGCCCCTGGACAGTCCTACGTCTCACTTCAACCCTGATGCATGTACAGATTTACTGTACTGTTCCTTAGTCAAATAAAAAATAGGATTATGATGCTGCTTATTATAACACATGTTAAAATGGATAAGATACTGACTATCTTGGAGATTCATAGCCCTCAATCTATGAAGATAATTTAGAAAGCTGTTAAATTCTTATTAACTTGCATTATTATTTATCTTTGCACTAGTTTTCACTACCATTTATTTTTGCAAGGAGTAACACAGCAAGCTTCAAAATTAAGTTTAAACTTACCTTAAAAAAAAATAATTTTTTTTTCAGGAAAACACTAGTAAGCTAACATTACCAGATACATATAAAAAAGTATTCAAAATACAACACACACACAAGTTCACCACAAGCTATACTGTGATATAGAGAGCATTATCACATTATACAACCTTGCCATTCAAAAATTGTGGTGTTTATTTATATCAATTATTGGTTGAAAGCACACAAAAACTGAACTGCTTCATACCCTTCCCACAGAGCAAATTATTATTTACTTTGAAGTGGCCAAGAACGAAGGCAACAACAAACCAGCACTTTCCGAGGTCATGTACAGCACATACATACTAAATCAGGCCTAAGATGATGCATTAGGTTTATTTAGGTCTAGGCCAGATAAAGTTAATTTCTAAGTTAATGTTCCAATTTTTTTAAGATGCCATTTGGAGTTTTCCAATAGTACAAAATGCAAATTTTTGTTGGCATGCCAGAACATTTTTGTATGTTTGACCAATAGTTGCTTTTAAGTGCTATCATTTTTGAAGGATGGGTTGCATTATCATATATGTACAGGAAACAAATCAAACCATGTGTTGTTTCTAACAGCTGCAAAATACAACATAATTCTTTTTCACCCAAAAGTGAGAATTTCTGCAGTTTTGCCCACAAAAATGCTTCATGAGCTGAAAATAAAATCTAGTTTTGTCTTATTAATATTAGGAATATCACAGTGTTCACAATAATGCATGGCATTACATCTAAAAGCTACCAACCATAATATGCACATAATTACCCAATTCTCAAGTGCACAGGTTCAGTGATTCAATATTCAACAATGACAATCCATATTTAGAACAAATATTGAAATACTGTGGCACTGAAAAAACCTAACCTGGAAAAAGTCATGCTTTTGTGCCATCCAGAAGTCCCCAAATGTCGGATACAGCAAGATATTCACTGCTGATGCACCTAATTATTCTGGAAGAATGATAAAAATCTTCAGTTTGTAAATCCATGCCGATGTTTACATTTTCAATATAGGAAAGCATAAGGAGTTAAGTGAAATGAAATATTCCTTTCTGAGCAATTTGTCAGTTAGCTTCACTGGCCAGGTCCATGGTTCACTCAGGGTACCCCATAAACACCTTACGCTCTAGTTGACTTTTAACACGAAACTTTACAAATAATCTTGCTATGTAATTTCGGGATGGGAATTCAGTGGAGATTCTAATTCAGTCTGACCACTAATAGATCACTCACTGCAAGACAGTATAATAGAAGCAAATCACTAAACATCCCCCCCCCCTACATGCAATTTTGGGGGATTGGAAGGATAGCCAGTTATTGCTGCCACCTGGTGGTGATTGGTGTAGCTGATAGCTACTACTCAGTAGTTAGAGCAATAATGGGCTATCCTTGTGATCCAAGTTATCACTATTGTGTGTATAGAATGGTTTGTTTTTGCTCCTTAATCTTATAGGAAGCAGTCTCTTGGAATGAGAAACCTCTCTACTGTATCTCTGTCGCTTAAACATTGTGGCAAGGCCATTTACAAAGGTCTTTGTCATAGTGGGAGATGAAAGTCAACTAGTGAGTAGCGTTCTGAGTGGATCCAGGACTTGGCTAAGGAAGTAACCAAGGTACTTCTCAGAAAGAACGAGGCAAAATATTTTAATAGGAAACCAGAAAAAAATTAATGAACACTATGGAGTGAGGAAATATAAAGTTGACCAATGGAATAACTCAACTTTTAAAATACTTGTACTCTCACTCTGGCCACTGAAATGACTATGCTACTTTGACCCTACCAGGAACTTGTTAAAAAAAAACAGCAGTGAATGTTGTGAAACACCATTTTCTGGACGAGACCCCGGAGGCTCCCTGGAGCTATCCAGGCTGATATGGATATATTAGACTTTGGCATCAGTCAATGTGAATGGGGTTCTAGGCCTACTGGGGACCACGAGCCACAGCTTGGCCTCCTCAGACAGGCATGAGGAGCAATGGCCTATAGAAATGCACATGTGGTTATGAAGCATTCTATGTCTGCCATCGTCCGGGTCAGGCACCCAGAAAGGTAAGCATCCCAAAACAAACTGCTACTCTGGTTGAACCTACTACTGAAAGTCAAATGAGTGGATAGAACTCCCAAAATAAAAATGAGCAAACGAGCATGACATCACCACGTCACTTGTCTGGCCCCCCACCCCTCCCCCAAGAGGGGGAAGGGGGAGCCCCAGACCCTCGTGCCGGCGATCCACCCTGCAGTTCTGAGGCTGGATATCAAAACACGCAAAAAAAATACCATCCAGGGGGAGGGAGGGTTGCCGGGAAGCCTCTGGGTCTCACCCAGAAAATGGCATTTCATTACATTCAACGCTGGTTTTCTGTGGGGAAACCCCTTCAGTTTCCTGGAGCTACTTCACAAAAGAGAAGGAAAAGAGGGATGCACCCGGGAGGCATATGCCACACGCAACTCAAATTGTTGCTCAGCAAACGAGCCAGTAAACCTGAATTTAGACACTGGGAAGAAGGGAAACCGGGGCAACCCAAAGTACGACCCCGGACACAGAAGTCGAGGCGTGCAAACAACGACAGAGAGCCACAACCGGACACAACACATGATGCACCCCCGTCCTAACCAATCAAGCATCGACAACTCAAGGACCCCTCCGGAAAGCAGACATCTCAGTCCAAGCAGAAAAGAAGGAGACGGCTGCAAATGAACAAACCAAACACCAGAAACCCCTGTGCCAGAGGAGAGCATGAAGCTCCCCCGACCCGATCCCAAGAGGCCAACAGGAAAAGAGCTGAAGAGAAATAATCCTGAACTGAAGGGGCCACCACAAACCAAGGGGTAAGAGAGATATGAGAGCACCCTGTCCAATGACCAGGATGGCTCAGGTGGCGCATGAGCAGGCCAGAGGTGAAACAATGCTCGAGACAGCTTGCGAAACAGTGCAGAACGAACATCAATGCCGAAAACAAGCTGCAACGGCTCCGCCAGCGCCACACGATATGAAGCGATAGGATGCGGCAGAAGATGAAGGTCCGGAATAACCACGAGAGAAAGGACAAGACAACCTTTACAGAAAGAGAAATACACCTACGAAGAGACCAAAAAGAAACGGAAGGACCGCCAAGAACTTCATACTACCTCCGAGAAGAAGCACGCAGGTAGGACACCAGTAACGAAACCACCTGATCACCATACAAGTGGTGATAGACTTTAGTCAAAAGACCAGACGCGAAGACTTGAGGAGAAAAGTGAACCAGCCACACGACGGACCGGACCGATCCGCTGAGAGAGGCGGAGCCATCGGAAAACCCCTGGGTTCGGACACCGAGCAAGCAGCGTCTGAAACTAAGGCTGGGCCGACCACAAAGGGGCCAAGAGGACTACTCTCCCCTGATAGGTCTCCAAGCGAGCTAGGACTAGGAGCTAAAGGGAACCCCAACCTTGACCAGTCCTGAGGAAAGCAGAGACCCCGAGAGCCCAGCAGAAGAGGCACCCGAAGTGACCAACCCCCAAAGAGCCAAGGACTACATCGAACCCCCGCGGTGCAGACAAGAACTACCCGGGAATGTTCCAAATGGAGCCAAAAGAACGCTAGTTCTTATGCATATGTAGTGTGCTAATAATGCAATTTCTCTCTCTTCAAGCGATAATATCCATATCTGTTTTATCAGTCCCTTCACACATTTACATAATATTTACAAATCTCTATACTGCACTGTGCATGCAAATTACAAGGTTAACAATAATGCCAAATGAAAGACTACTTACATTTCAGTCATTACTCTGAACTTCCATTACTGAAGACTGAGACTCGGGCCGAGGATGCTTTATTCGAAGTTCTTTCGCCATTTCTATGTTTTTCAAATTTATTCCTAGTGACCGTGCTCTTCTCCTTGATCTCCACACCTGATGGAGCATAAACTCAATGTCTTAGCTGTTATAAGGAAAATATTCAGTAATTTGCTTACCGATAGGACAATTCACACTTCTTTGCAATCGTAATGTTAGACAGATGAAGGATAACATCTTGCCAAAATTGCATTCACCCCCCGAGATGTTTTCACACAACATTCCTTAAGAAATTGGAAAGGGGATATAAATAGGGCACTGAAAACCCTCAAACTAAGATAAAAACTCATAATAATAAATTTAAATTGGAGATACAGTATTTAAATACAGAAAATGGGTGTAAATAAGCTCTGCCAAGTATGGGTCAGAAGTGTTGTCGTGTATGCGGTCAGTAAGCTGTTGCAGTGTTCCTTAACTCTTATACAGTTCTAATCACTTGGGAGCCATTGGCCTGCATGTTTCAAGCACCTGGAGATTTATTTAAGGTGCCTCATTTTATTCATAAGCCCCACCTATTGTAGGGAGATGTCATTTGACACTAGAGTACCTTAGTTTCTTTCCTGGGGCTTAATAAAAGGATGCGAACCTTGTCTGGCACAGTATCATCCAGCAACTGAATGCCCTGGGTGGATGCATTCCCCCCTGAATGCATCAATGGTTCCATTATTGGAACCATTGATGCTGTGCAAATTTGCAAGGACTTTGGTGAACCTGGAAGATCTTTATGATGAAGAGGAAAATATATAACAAGTAGTTAACTTGAATATTATTCCTCAGAATGTGAAATATGCTGCTCTAACAGCAAGGGATGACAGAGTGAGGAGTGAGCATGTGGGTGGTGACTGATACAATGCTGCACTGACATCACCATCACTTCCAGTTGCCAATTGGAACATGTTTGTTGTGTAACAATATATGGCAGCTCCTGTTTATAGTGATCTTGTTGCTAGTTAGATCATGCCAGTTGTGGCAATATATTAGTATTCACAGCATAAGATAGTGTTATAGTTTTGTCTTCACCAAGTTGCCAAATGTGATGAAAATAGTAATATTGAGATCTGTTTTTTGTAGTCTAGTGTTTAGTGTAGTCGGATAGGTGTTTATGGTGCAAGTACAATACTGTACCATGCATGATGCATCATATTTACAAGATACAAGATAAATCACACAACCCATTACAGAAATGTTTAGAATAATTACAAAACATTTACCTTAATCTTGTGATCATCACTGACAGTGACAAGCATTTCAGGATCTCTCGGATTGAAGGCGACAGCATTAACCACATCTCGATGTGGTAAACGAGACAAGCAGACACCATAGTGACGCTCCCACACGTAACCATGTCTGTCCTCTGCACCACTGTGGGGATAAAGTAATACAGGTTATCTTGAGATGATTTCTGGGCTTTAGTGTCCCCGAGGCCCAGCCCTCGACCAGGCCTCCACCCCCAGGAAGCAGCCCGTGACAGCTGACTAACACACAGGTACCTGTTTACTGCTAGGTATCAGGGGCATAGGGTGAAAGAAACTCTGCCCATTGTTTCTCGCCGGCGCCCGGGATTGAACCCGGGACCAGTAATAAAGTAATAAAACCCGGGTGAAGTAATAAAGCAATAACCTTAACTGTAACCTTTCCACTCCAGTGTAGGAAGAACCCAGTAGGAAACTGACAACCTTCTTTATCCACGACATAACTTTTCAAGGGAATATAAATAATGCTTTAAATAAATCAACACATAAATACAACACAAAATGATGGTATTTTGTAAGTTTAGATTCAGAAAAGACCTCAGTAAACATTGGTTTTAACCCTTAAACTGCGCAAAACCTCATATGATGTGTGACATTGAACTCAGTTTTTTAAATTTTCTGGAACTCTTTCAAATGTTTTGTGAATAATCTACTAGGCAAATGCTCCAACTTTGATACCAGTGTAACTTGAAAAACAAGAAAATAAAAAATAATTATAAAATTGAATATTGAAAACTTCAGATTTTGAAATTAGCTGCAAAAATATAAAAATATCACCAACTGTTCATTTGGTGTTATTATGCTCTCAGAATAGCATATGATCTTCATTTTCATATATTTAGATTACATGTTTTCAGTATAGTTTACTGTAAACAAAAATTTGTCAATATGGCATTTGAAAGATGCGCAAATTTAGACAACAAAATTTTTTAACTCTAAACGTTTAAAGTTTATGAAAAATCAATTCTATAGGGATTGTAGAACAGACAGCTGTGCACACTACACATTCTCATCTGCTCCCTCAGATACTTTTTGAGCCTGAACCCATTTGGACCATGAGAACAGTATATCACTGTGCTCGGGCCTTTCCCTTAGCCTGGAAAGGATCATTGCTGATGATACTGATGGTAAAAGATGGGTAAGGGAGCCAGTGGCGAGTCTCACCGTAGTCATCACCAAGGCACCAAATTATGGTAAACAGAAAAAAATCTCTATCCCCAGTAGCACTCCTACTACAATTTATTTGCAACTCAATAAATGCTAATTAGCACTCTACAATCTACTGCTACCAACTATGTTACTTCCTGCAACCACCACCCTACCAGCACACAGGGTCGGAGGAAGCTGGATTCAAACTTTGATCTTAGACCACCCCTAGCAAGCTTGGAGAGAGGGGACAGAGGGGTGGAAACAGGAACATTTGAGGGACTAGCATAGAAAGTAGTTGCCTCACTACTTTCTAAGCTGACTCCCTCCAGCACTGTTTACTGATAAGGTGCTCTTATCTAATGGAGGTGAGAGGCAGCATAGTTGGTAATGCCAATTAGCATTCATTGTGACTGCTTATTAGTGCTTGTAGGGTTGAGGGTATTGCATTCTATTAAGCTATTGTGATGGCTTGAGTTAAACTTGCCATTGTCTCTAGTACCAATTTTTTATCCCTGACAAGACCATTTGTGCCCTGTGGCCGAGCCCCAGGGCTTGGGCACAAGACCCGAGCACAGTGATATACTGTCCTCATGGTCCAAATGGGTTCAGGCTCAAGAAGTATCTGAGGAAGCAGATGAGAATGTGCACTCACCATGCAACACAATGTTCACTCGTCTTGCTACATATTATGCATTCACCCTAAAATATACAGCATTCACTGTAAGAGAGACCCCCCTTGTGTAGGGAGAAATAGCAGTGTATTATGTAAGAGAGAGACCCTTGTGTAGGGAGAAATAGCAGTGTTAAATGTTGAAAAACAGTCTGGAACTCTTACCCCTTTCAGATGTACAGAGCATCATCTCAACAGGAAAATGTAATCTCCAAAACAAACAAAAAAAAATGTAAACAGAAGGGATAAAATGGTTAACAAAAAGCAGATTCAATGCAAGAAAATATAGAGAAACAACAGTGTTAAATGTAGAAAAACAGCCTGGAACATTATAAGACATATAAATGAAGTATTGGGAAATGTGTATGACATGTATAGGGAGGGGACATTATTGGCACCAGGCAGGCAGGGACATGTGCAACCCCCTATCAGTCACTTGGGAGAGGGAGGCAGGGAGAGCCAGACCAGTGTTGTGGATGTCTCCAACAAATATGATAAGTGCAGTATTATAGATGTTTATAGCGGTGCTTCCCCTTTTCTTTATGAGTTAGAGATAGGAATTTGTGGAAATAAGGATTTTTGGAACCCTGTGTGTAGGGAGAGTGGTGTGGTTAATTCAGGTGTATGTGGTCAGCTGCGTGTCACATGGGGGGGTTATCCACATTTATTTTGTATATTTATTTGTAAACCCAGGCCCTTTGTAGTGACCTATGAGGAGTGGAATAGAGTAATGACCTTAAGTCCCAGGTTGTAGAGGGAGAAGGAACCTCCCCCCCCCTTTTTGTCTATCATTCTTGTGGTGGATCCAAGTAAACCCCCCTCCCCATTCTAAGAAGTGTGAGGAAATCTGGTATTTGTTAAATAAAATTCTTTTTGTAAAATTGTACCCCCAAGGTGTATTTCTTGTCCCATGTAGTTAGAACTGGTGACTATTACTATATAGACCCCTGCACTTCCATTATTTATAAGAAAGTAAGAGCGGGTGTTGTTAGCGATACTTTAGGGTACGGCTTTCAATCTCGTACCTTACATCCCCTTATAACGTAACATACTGTGCACTCACCCAGTAACATCATGCACCCAGCCAAAAGCGTACCAAGCACTCACCTTGCAACATACTGGTGAGAGACATCTAGGAAGATAAAGAAGCACTCATCATTGGGCGTATAAGCCTTATGGGACCGCAACATTGTCCCTACCTAAAGCCACAGATAAGTAATGTAATAATTAGCAAAGGTCAACTTCACAGTTGGGAGAAGAAAACACATACTGTATCTTACATCAACCAATAATTCATCACTCTCATAATGACATTTTTAAATGTAGATCAATTTACCTATTACATAATGTTTTTACTTAATATCAGCATTTTGCTATACTGTATAATGTACAGTTATAATTATTAATATTATGATTTTTATTATGTGTATATGTATGTTGAAGGGGGGAAAACCCCTTCAGAGAAAATAGATATGTATAGAAAGAAAACGATGCAAGAGAACTTCAGAGAATGAGGAAAATAATAATTAAGCATATGTTTGAGAGATATAGATATTACAAAGGACATAATCAAAAGGGGGAAAAAACCAGTGATCATGTGGTTGGTATTGTCAATGAATATCTCACATACACATGTCTCAAGTGTGGTGCTTAGAAAGTCTACATGAAGCATCCAGCAAGCAAAGATAGAAAAATAAAACCTGAAATGATTCATATATTAATAACTAGAAGAGTAATTATACTAATCAAAGATAAATTTTTTGTTGTGTTCTATGCTTTATAAATGCTAAAACTAATGGAATATCAATTAATTGTTCCTCATAAGCATTGACAACTATAGAATTCAAATAACCAGTATTGTACTTTGTAGCTAATTTAACACTACATATTTCTTCAAGGGTATTTGGACATTAACTATAGAGCTACAACCTTAATATAAACTATTAAAAACCTTAAAGTTTATTCAAAACACTATATTTCTGAAGGTATATTTACCTCTGTCAAGTTAGTCAGATCGATAACGTGAAGATCTATTCCTTCAGCAATACGTGGTGGGCTAAGAGGACTATCAATGACACAGTTGGCTTGCCACGGCCTACTGTTGACATACAGGTACCTGGTGATAAAAGATGGAGTACGGTTATGAACTAAAATTTCTATGATTGTTGCGATTTTCAAGAGAATGTCACTTTACAATTATGATGGTTCAGACTTCAAAATTAATAATCTCAATATTGATAACAATACAGTATTTTAATATTATAAATGAGTATAATATTATAAAGTGCAAAATTGTTAAACAAAATTTCTCATGTTTCACAACTTTTCATATTTAAATATTAATCTAATAACTTTAAGAATATTTTAAAAAATTCTGTGAATGCAGAATCTTCAAGTCTTTTACTTATTACCCATTTCTGTACACACACACACACACTAGGTGAGTACACACACACACACTAGGTGAGTACACACACACACACTAGGTGAGTACACACACACACACATGGTGAGTACACAGATTCAAACATTACTGCCAACCAAAACACTCATAGCACTTGACCAGAGACTGCATAATTATTTGTTACTATTAAGTACAGTACATGAATGACCACCACCATACACAAAGATATTTATGCTGCATCACAAGAATGGTAACCTCAGTCAAACGAAAACACATTGTTCAAAATTGAAAGTAGGTTTACAAAATATGAAAATGAAAAAAACTAGAGTACTATTAAAGAAGAGCTTATTTAAGAATGAAACTTAAAATAAAAAAATGGCTATCAAGCAAGGTGATTTTTAAAGGCAGATAAATTAAAATCAAATACATGAAAAACAATATTGATGAATAAGAGGCTTTTAAATTGTTATCCACACGTCCGTGGAAATAAACATTCCATTCACAGTTCCTTATTAAGACCACTCAATAGCTCGGTCGATAGAGCTTCGGCCACACACACGTGGGGTCCACGGTTCGAGTCTCCTTCAGCCCAGGTGAATGGAGTGGAATAAGAGGCTATATTACTTTCCCCTTAATGCTTTGTTATGATATACCAGTACTGTATCTATGCCGCTGTCCTAACTATTTAGTATCACACATCACTCCAATGGACACCAGTAACCTTACACATAATAACTTTATCCTCAATGTGTTTCATTTGAAGATATAATAATCTTTCCAAACTACCTCAATTTACATTTACAGTATATACATTTTGAGGTTATCTTGAGAGGATTTCGGGGCTTTTAGTGTTCCCGCGGCCCGGTCCTCGACCAGGCTTCCACCCCCAGGAAGCAGCCCGTGACAGCTGACTAACACCCAGGTACCTATTTTACTGCTAGGTAACAGGGGCATAGGGTGAAAGAAACTCTGCCCATTGTTTCTCGCCGGCACCTGGGATCGAACCCAGGACCACAGGATCACAAGTCCAGTGTGCTGTCCGCTCGGCCGACCGGCTCCCATCCAGGGGCAAACATATGTGATTATTTTCTATGAATCACATTCCATTGCCAATTTCAGTTTCCATATCTCATCATTCTAGACTATTAAATAACCCAGAAAGCTGACTCTCCAAGCATTCCTCAAGCACTTCTTCCACAGAGCTTCAGTCTCAGTGTCTTAAATTAAACTGATGTCCCTTAGTTTTGTCAATTATTCTTTGAAGTTATCTTCAGTACTTTCATTGATTGAATGTTTAATTCTTAATTCTTTTTCCCCTGCTTTCTATCCAGTCTATGACTATGGACACATTTGATTTCTAAATTAAAAGATTATGGTCATATAACAGCTAGTGCTTCTTATTCTGAAGACCAACAGGAACATTTCATCGCATAAACATACTGGTCAAGTGTAAGAGTGGAATCTAATTTTAAAGTTAAAGAAAAATAGTCTGTAAGTGTTCACAAGTTGTAAACTTATGTCTAGTGATCTACTGTCCATTAATACACTGGTAATACAGTACTGTATTGGAAAAATAAGGCAAAATAACAGACAAAGAATAATTACAATACCTGTGATCAGGAGACAGCCCCATTCCTATGATATGTCCATTCAGATCAATTAAGTGGTCAATAGGGTCAAATCTCTCAGCAACCGAGTCATAATCAAGCCTGAAATGATAGGTATATTTTTTTACAATCATCATTCAACAAGACATTTAATTAAACAAAATTCCTAGCAAGGAGGCATATGTAAAATGATGAGCACACATTAAGATCACATTATGGTGGAACCTCAGTTTTCAAATGCCCGTTTTCGAAGTCTTCGGTTCTCGAGCTCAATTTCTTTGAAAAATTCAACTCGGTACTCGAAGTTTGCCTTGGTGCTCGAGTTTGTTGATACACGTATGGGCCAACTGAGCACATGGCATGCTTCAATTTGCCAGTGTCTCCCGCCTAGTGATCGCACTTGAATTCTTTGCGAAGAATTTCATTGTTTTTGTGCTTTTTTGGTTTCTGAACACAAAAGTTCTCACCATATAGCCGGGAGGGAGCCGGTCGGCCGAGCGGACAGCACGCGGGACTTGTGATCCTGTGGTCCTGGGTTCGATCCCAGGCGCTGGCGAGAAACAATGGGCAAAGTTTCTTTCACCCTATGCCCCTGCTACCTAGCAGTAAATTAGGTACCTGGGTGTTAGTCAGCTGTCAAGGGCTGCTTCCTGGGGGTAAAGGCCTGGTCGAGGACCGGGCCGCAGGGACACTAAAAGCCCCGAAATCATCTCAAGATAACCATGGATTCCAAGAAAGTCAGTGGTTAAGTTCAACCTAAGAAAATAGTTGTGAGGATGACGATAGGGGAAAAACAAGAGCTCATTCATAGTGAGACAATGTGATGTCTCACTACAGACAAGTGTTAAAACATAGGGAAAAACAAGTGTCTTTAGACAGATTCTTAGTAAGACAAGCAAGCAGTGAGCCACAACCAGGTCCTAGTGGTATGCCTGCAAAACTTAAGAGAAAGTACCTCAGAAATGTAATCACTGCAGATATAATGGAAGGGGACTCCACTTCCAAACACTAACACCTCTCCTCCTTTCCCCTTCCTCACTGTCTGAGGAAGGGGGGGAGAAGTATTATTTGCCACCAACAGTCCTCAGTAAAGATAAGTACCTAAGAGTATTATTCTGTATAAAATGTAATTTTTTAGTTAATATATTTGGGGGTGTGGAATGGATTAATTCAATTTACATTATTTCTTATGGGAAAATTCGGTACGGTTTTCAATTATCTCTGGGAACGGATTAAATTCGAAAACTGAGGTACCACTGTATATATAACCATATATATATAACCATGTATATAAAACATAAATACTGTAGAATGAAATTACCAGAAAGTGAGGTGACCAACACAATAATGAATAAGCAAGAATTGTAGAGACATTAGTCTATTAACTGTAATGGGTAAAGTGTATGGCAGTACAGTGATTGGTCGAGTTCATGGAATACTGTATCAGAGAAACTGAACAAGTCTAATTAATAACACAAGTTTCATTGTGGAAGAAGATTTGTGAAACAGATATATATATATATATATATATATATATATTTGTCCTGAAAAAAATAGTGGAGAAGACATGCTAGAAACTTTGCAAGGGAAACATAGTCTTGATGGAATTGGAGAAAGCGTATGATAAAGATTATGGAGAGACTTGCTGTAGTAACAAGCATGTATAGAGTTGGCAGAAGTCTGTTAAATGCAGTCAAGAGTTTTCATGAAGAAAACAAAGCATGTGCAAGAGTTAACAGTTCAATGAGTAACTGATTTGACATTAACATTAGCATGTGAATGCTGTATAATATTTCATTGGTTATTTAACATATATGCATGGATGAGATGAGGGCGTTGAAGGTAAAATACAAAAAATGGGATGCTGCTGTGGATGATTTACTGTAGTGGTGCCAATTTTTTGTGATTTTTGTGCAGTGTGCAAGACATTTAATGTATTGGTGCCATATATGAATGGTTCACTTCTTTTTTAAACAGTCAACCACTTGGATTGGATGGCAGAACAATGGCCTCGGTTCTTGCAGGACGGCGTTCAATCCCCAACTGTCCAAGTGATCGGGCACCATTTCTTTCCACTATCCTCTCTCAATCCTTATCCTCCTATCCCTTTCAAATGCTATACAGTCATAATGGCTTATTGCTTTCTCCTTATAATTACCTTATTTTTTCCCAAACAGCTCTTTTATGCTTTCTGTGTTGTCTCCCTGCCCTCTGTTTTTGGGAAATATGATAACAATGAAGGTAACTTATAATGCTCTACCTCTATATAGAAAGACAATACAAACACTATAGTAAATAACTAATATTACTGCGACTTGCACCATTAAATTTAAAGATCCTGGTGCATACATTTTAGCTTATGACTCGATTATAATCTCTAAGCCTTATTCTACCATTTTCAAATAAAGCTCATCTCAATAATGTCAAATCATTGCTCGATTAGACTAGCCCAAATCCCGTTATGAATTTTAAATACTACGGTAACTAAAACACACACACTATATATAAAATACTGTTGAACAAATTTAACGTACTGAATCTCTCCTGGTACAAGCAAATACTTCATCTGAACGCTGAAACAAATTGTACCTACCAGTTAGGGTCTTGAAAAAGACCAAGATTTCGCAACTCCCGCTCCTGCTTTCTCTGCTGAATTCTCTCTCGTAAGCATGGTCCAACCTCCAGTACAGTGGGTATTGAGAACTTCTTTATTCTCTTAAAACCTGAAAAAATTAAACAATTTGTACTTTTTTTTAAACTAGACAGAGCATGGTTTTATCATATAAGGATGATAGAAAAAATGTATCTTGCATTCCTCCATGTCAGCATATCTTGCAATACACAAATTTGAAATAGTTGTAGATTTTATAATTTCTGATATAGTAAGGGTTATGATTTATCTGCTCACAGCAGTGAGTAGGTGTGAAGTGTCGAGAAAGGAAATAACAACTCTAGACATTTGGATAGCACCAAAATTAATAATGCTTAACTGTTTGTGGAATAACCTGGACATAGAGCTGTCTAGATGCAGTATCCCGAGGCATGCCAGGAGAACACAGGAAGTCAAAAGTGTGTCTGGACACAAACACACCAAACACAGGAGAAACCTAATTCTAGTAAACATCCCAAATTGCATATACCACTTCCTCGCTGAAACATTGGGTTGCCTACCAGCCAAGAGGGGACAGAAACTTGTTACCACACCCATAAAGTGGGAAGAGAGAGAGAGAGAGAGAGAGAGAGAGAGAGAGAGAGAGAGAGAGAGAGAGAGAGAGAGAGAGAGAGAGAGAGAGAGAGAGAGAGAGAGAGAGAAGGGGTCTGGTTCCAAAGCTTGGTTCCAGTTCCACAACAGGAAGAATAAGACCCATCATACCTAACCAGAAAGCAGGCAAGACTGAGGGTAGCAGCACAAGATGAGCATCTTTGTCCCATCTTGAGGGATGAAGAAATACACCAAAGGACAACAATAGGAAATGTCAGACTGACACTGAGATGGAAGGAAATTAAGTCCTCCAAACAGGGGATAGATGCCATCTAGTCTAGTTACCAATACTCAAAAGGAATACAAAAGAAACCAAGAAGCCACCTTGGATTCATTCTCAGACCATCTGCTCTCTGCCTCCAAGGAAAATTAAGACTTCCAAGTACCCTAAGACTGAATAGAAAGGAAAGCTGGAGCACCATCAAGTAAGGCTGCAGACTATCTGTGGGCACAAGGCCAGATTCCAAGATCTCTGTTGTTAACCTTGTAGAGTTGCATGAGTTCAGGAGCTGCAACCAGTGAAGGTGGTGGCAACTAGGTCAGTGGTCCCTACAGTCAGCTCCTCCCTCCCTCTTTTACTATTTCACTATTTATTCTGTATATCTGCTGAGATTTCTTGGATAGCCTTAATAGGTTTACTTGCTTGCAAATGGCACTTGCATTGTGAGGCAGTGTACTAATGGTGATACGGAAGAGGCAGTGTGGGGGTAGTGTACATGCGGCAGTGTAGCAGTGGTGGCAATGTAGTAGTGCCATGTGGAGGCAGCATACTGGTGGTATGGGGAAGGCAGTGCACTGGCGGTGTAGGTGAGGCAATGTAGTGGTAGTGTGGAGGACTGTAACTACCACAGGTACTGAGGAGGGGCCTGAGCCAAGTAGTAGTCCACCACCACTGCATGAGCAGCAGTGGTGGCTGGGAGGCCAATAGCAAAATTTGTTTAAAGAAACATCTTACCAATTTGATGAGGGGAGTAGGTTTTGGAGCCTGTGGTGAAAATGAGGAACTTATCACAATCTTCAGCCAGAGACATAGGGGGCATCGGCTCAGTGTCTTCCTCCCAATCAACAAGTTCCTCCTCCTCTCTAGCTTTAACTTTGACTCCCTCTTGCTCCATTTTTTCCTTGAAAGTTATACAAAAACAAATTAAAATTAAGCCTCAATAAGCAATCAATTCCTCACATAATAATAAACATTCAAAATATTTACCAAACCTAATCTAACCTAGTAATATATTAATTTCTCTAATAAATGGAAATTTACCCTTTCTTGTAATCAAAATGTAGTGTGTTACAAACAAGTAAATTAACCCCATTTTCTTATTCTTACAGTTTCCTTGTGCATGTACTAGATAAGACTTTCCACATAACAAAAATAAGAAACTAAAACTTAAGTGATAAAAGAAAATTAATGTGTGAGGCAAAAGGCAGGTGAGAAAGTGGCACTTGGACTAGAGTGTACAAATAATAATACGGAGTGCATGGACAAAATGTGGGCCACTCCAAGCAACAGCCTGGTGGACCAAACACTCTCAAGTCAAGCCTGGCCTCGGGCTGGGCTTGGGGAGTAGAAGAACACCCAGAACCCCATCAAGCAGGTATCATGCAGGGTGTTGGTGATGTCAAATACACAAAAATTAAGGTACACTATATATATTTCAAAGCTTTGCAATGCTGTCAGTATTACATGGAATACATATGCCATTCCTAAAGTTTAAATTTTATTATCCTGAAGAAACATCACTGAGACCCACTAATGGTATGTCTTGAGGTCTGACATAAAAGTATAACTGAGAGCAAAATTTCCCAAATTGTTTACTTATTTTTTGGTAATAATACATTTCTAAACAGGATAATAACAAGCAAAGAAAATTAAAGACATACATACAAAATATATATTCCTGACCCTTAACAGAATAACTCCATGCAAAAGAGAGAATATAATTCATACAACAGATTCATTTAGAAACAATTTATGAATTTAAATTACTGTACAATTCTATTGATGTGCTTTTCCTAGTATAAATATAAAAGACTGAATCCTATATGTCTCACATCTTATTTAATAAGATATTCTGAATTATGCTGTACATTGTTGACTTCAAAACAACGTTAAAAAGCAAAGCAATAATTAAATACCATTACTCCTTCACATTCAGCCGAGTTCCCTTCAGGCAGTTCAACTTCAGCACGTCTATAATCTTTAGTGTATGTGATTGGACTGGTGTAGACTGTCTTCTTATACAAAGGAGGCTCAATATTTTGTTGCTCGGTGACAGATGTCCGATGAACGCTTAATTCACGATGAGATGGCGGGTTACCTCGTTCAACAACCTATTGGGCAAGGTGAACATACAGTACATAACAAAATAATATTCACACTTAACATTAAAACATGAAAAAGCAAGAGAGTGGGGAAGGTCAGGGAGGAGGAAGCACATTACTGTGTTGCCAAAAGCTGTTTTATTGTCATCATCCCCCTATTTTCCATTTTCACAAGTTGGGGAGTTAAAAGCCTGGAAAAGGATAGGAAAGCAAAAGGGAAAAAAGAGATTTAAATTACAAGCATTCATTTGCCGAATTTGACACAGCAAACATTCTTCAGAGAGAACCACCATTGCCACTCTCCAGAAAAATCACCTACAGCTGCGCTCCGCTGCTTTATAAGACCAGATATACGCTGTACAGTAGTGCTTGTTGCAAGCTGCAACATACAAGGGCAGAGTTATGCCACCACAAACTGCAGCTGCCTGGCCTTGTTTCCTACCACACTTAAAAAAAAAAAAAAAAGTGTTGGATGTAATGAAACACCATTTTCTGGGTAAGTCCTGGAGGCTTCCCGAAGCTATACCGGGTGATATGTATGTATTAGATCGTGGCATCAGTCAATTCGAACGGAATTCTAAGCCTACCGGGGACCATGAGCCAGAACCTGGACTCCTCAGAGAGGTACGAGGAGCAATGTCCCATGTGGTTGGAAGTATTCTATGTCTGCCATCTACCAGGTTAGGCACCCAGAAAGATAAGCGTCCCAAAACAGACCCCAACTGGTGAAACATTGCTACTGAAAACTGAACTGCTAAGCAGAACTCCCCAATCTGAAAACAAGCAAATAAGCATGACATCACACCTGCTGAGATGAGGCATCAGTGAACACATCGAGCAAGGGCTCGAGTAGGTGCCACGTTACTGAACCCCAAAAAACCCGAAGAGGAAGCTGGCGACGCAGCAGCTGACGCAAGGCCCTTGGAGGCCAAACCCAACCATCGTGTGAGCGACAGAAAGGACGTCCCCGAAGAAACCAGAACAGACATTGAAGCCAAACCCGACCAGGCGGGTATACCAGCACGGCAAAGTTCAGACTCCCGCACAGCAGCTCGAGGAGTTGACAAGTGACCCAGGAACTCCCCCAGAAACAGCGGAAGGTGAGACCGCAGCCACAGCAATGACACCGGAGGGAGAGACAAGGAAGCGGTCCGAGAGTCCCAGACAAGACCAAGCCTGAGAGAGAACCAGATAGGATTTCCATCAGTTTACCAAGAACCCAAACCCGGCGAGCTGGGAAAGAACCAAATCCCTGGCGAGCAGACACGCGGACTGGCTGGGAGCCCACACCAGCCAGTCGTCGAGGTAGGCCAGAACCTGAATCCTTAACAGAAGCAAGCGGGTCACCATGACCCGAGTACAGCATGTGAAAACATGAGGTGCCAGATTCAAGCTGGATGGAAGGCAATGAAAGTGGTAAGCTTTATGCTCCATGACAAAACCGAGCCAGTCCCTGAACCCCGGATGAATCGGGATGTGCCAATATGCATCCCCGAGGTCCAGAGACACCATCCAAGCATATGGCTCCAAAAGAAGCTGGACCTGGGACAGAGTGGCCATCCGAAAGGAGGGGCAAAAGACCCAAGGTTCAGACGGGACAAGTCCAGAATGAACCTCAGGAGCAGGACAAACAACAGGGAAAGGACGAGGGAGCGCGGACGAAACCAAAGTCAAAGCGACCAATGCCAAGAAGTCCGGGTCCCCATGACCAAAGCAGGGCAGTCGCAAGGCATCCGGAAAGGCAACCAACCATTGGCGTTGCAGCAACCTAAACCGTGCATGCAATGCCGATGCTGCCTGCCCCCGATCAACGGTATTATCGGACTGGGTGAAATGGAGAACCAACAGCGAACACCACTTACAGGACTCCGGGTCAAAGGTCAAAGGTGTCATTGACCCAACAGGCAGCATGACGGAGGCAAAAACGGTGAGTGTCACCCTGAGACAAGGTAAACAGAACAACTTTCAAACTGGCATGAAGACTCAGAGGACACATCCATTGGACCAATGAGCCCCAATGGGTGTTTCCATTGCCCTTAGGCTGACTACTAAGGGAAGCCCAGGCAAGGTACTGCTAACTAGTTCTAACTACCAAATTCTAAATTCTAAATTCTAAAACTACCAAACAAACAACAAAAGCTGAATCCCTGCGATGTGTACAATCGCAGGGGCCTAGCTGGGGACGACCATAATAACAGAAGGTGAACTATGACCAAGGGGGGAAAAAAAAAAACCCCACAAAAGTGCAGCGTCTCCAGGGGGAATAGAACCGGCCACAATGATCTAAGACAAACTGCACAGTACCTTGTGCCTCAACCAGCGACGACACTACCTCCTACTCAAGGCCAAACAGTGGCTAAGCAAAACCCAAGTTGACCCCAAGGGCAGGCAATAACCAAGCAGCAAAATACCCTGCGGAGGTAGATCCCGAGTGACTTGTGGAAAGCAACCCCTAGCCAAAAAGGTAGTACTTACAAGGCACCTAGGAAAGAAGGCTCTAGACACAAGCAGCCCCAGCACTTCTTGAAATACTCCTGGCTCCCACACAACACAACAACCCCCACAAGGCACAGGTCTGCTAAGAATAAGGAGCCAGAGTCAAACGACCGCCACTCAACACATCAGCCTCAGGACAGGGGTTGGATACCCGGCACAGGGTCTGATCATGCTTATTTGCTTGTTTTCAGATTGGGGGAGTTCTGCTTTGAGGTTCGGTTTTTGGTAGCAATGTTTCACCAGTTGGGGTCTGTTTTGGGATGCCTAACCCAGTAGATGGCAGACATAAAATGCTTCCAACCACATGGGGGTTTCTATAGACCATTGCTCCTCATGCCTCTCTGAAGGGGCCAGGTTCTGGCTTGTGGTTCCCGGTAGGCTTAGAACTCCATTCGAATTGACTGATTGATGCCACAGTCTAATACATACATATCAGCCCGGTATAGCTCCGGGGAGCCGGAGGGGCTCTCCACAGAAATGAGGAAAGCTTTTCTTACCTCCTTTTCTTCGGTATTTTCTACTTTCGGTTCAACCATCTCTGTACTAGTGGAAGCATCAGGAGTCAAGCAGTTTGCTACAAGGATCGTGCGAACACTCGAGGCATTCCGATTGTAGAACTTGAATAGGCGGCTGATGATGGCACGGTGCTCAGAATTATTTTCTTGATTAGCTTTATTGAGCCAAATGACACTAGTACTAACCTGAAATGAGTTATTAATACAGTACTCTTAGATATACACAAGATCCTACATTCATGCTAAATTTTAATACATCCTTTTTGAATACGGTAACTTTAACATTTTAGATACACAAACAAATGCAGAACATAAACACTCAAAACTGCTAATAAATTTTAAAAAGTCTGATAATCAAAACATTGTAATTCCTTTTTATAACAAGGTTCTGATTTACAAAACTAGAAAAAGCAAAATTAAGATAAAGTTCTAGTGAAGAGTCTATCAAACCGTTCTTGAAAATACAAAACACTAAATGATTCTCCAAAAATTATTGATCCATTTATATAATAATACAACTTGAAGGATGGTAGACCTCACAATAAGAAAAGATTATACAGTACATAACCCCCAAGTCTAACTCTACTGTACTAAGCATAAGGCTATCTACAACGACCAATCTCAGAATCTAATAATGGCTAGCATATTCTGTTTTTGTGGGTTTTGTTATCTGTATAATAATAATAATAATTATTAATTTTATGTATGGTCATGAATTTTACCAGTGCATGGTACAGTAGTCTTCTCACTGTTACTGTTTCAGTCCACTAAGAGTTTTGGGAAATTCTGAAAACTGTGTTCATACTGTAAAGGCCTATATTTAGAGCAAACATATTCAATCTACAAACTTTATGAAAAATACTGATTTAAGACAACTTTCAAATTTTCCATCCAGCAGAATACAGCATTTCTTATTTATAAACATAAAACAAAGAGAATCAGCTAAATCTCCGACTCAAATTCAACTTTCCAATAAAGTATAACTTGCTTAATTTATCAAGCTCATATTTTTTACAGTTACCATCAGCTACATATATATAAACTTAAACAGGTTCTGGCAACTGATATCGGGACCTCAGACTATTTAAGGAATCATATACAGTACTATGATTAATCTTCTATATTCCATGGTAAATGCAATGGGTATTTGTTTTCCAACATAAAACAGAGAGGATTTCACTGCTAAGATGATTCATATTATTTATGAATCACAGCTTATGTCAGGTGAGGCAGAAGGCTCCCATACATCTTCACGCCCTATCTCATGCCACAAAAGAGCTTACACCATGTACAGAGGGGAAACCAATATTCATAATGCTGACAAAATCTAGTGTGCTCTCTGAAGCCTCCAGAGTTTATCTCTGGTACCACCAAGCCTTACTCTAACACACCAAGCCCCTCAGACCCCTCCATCCCCTACTGGGAGCCACGACCAGAATCTGGCTTGCTCTACGAGTGACGGAAGCAGAGGGGGATTGAAGATCAGCCACCAAACAGGGAAGGGGGGGGGGGGGTTAACAACCCACCAGAATGCATAGATGAAATAGAACAAGGGACTGCCTGAAGGAAATCAGGCACCTCACAGGACACAAGACAAATATCTTGTTTACCTATAGGTGCCTAATTTCCTTCAAGCATTGGCATGTTTTGTTGCACCTATGATCTCTGGTGAGTTTTCTCCAGTTTTGTGGTTAATCTCTGATCCCCTCCTTTTCTTGCCTTGCTAAGTAAGCCATATTCTTTTCTTGGCTCTTGGATTCAATCATCCAGAGTACAAAATAAATTTCTTTCAGCTAAAGTGATAACAAAACACTTTTGGCATTAACTGGTGGTCAAGTTGAAAACATTAAACAATTCTCATATATTATCAAGAAGTAACATTACATAATTCAATTCAATTTAATTCAATGTTTATTTAAAATTATTTGTGTAGTGTGTACAACATACATAAGAGTAATGTACTATTGTAGGGAAAGGAGTTGCACAATCTGTGAAGTCACTATTACGCAAAGCGTTTCGGGCAAAGCTTACCAAGTGAGCCAGCCAGTGCAGATCACCAGAGAGGAGGTACTGGTCATTGTACCAGGTTCCAAATATGTCGTAAGGTTTATTTAAGACTCTACATTGTAGCTGAAAATCACCTGCAAAATTAAATAAAGGCACTTTGTGAGTTAATGAAAATTACTAGAAGTATGCTTGAAAAATATAATAATAGTACAACCTATAAACATTACATTAAAGAGGAGGAAGTTGGAGGAGGGAACAATAATGGGGAAAAAAAAGAGAAGAAAAGGTGTTGGATGGAAGATGGCAATTCAACAATTATTCTCACTTAAAACCTCTTTAAATCTTATTATCCATGCATAAAACATATTTTAAATAATCATAAAATGGAGCTATTTATTATCGGCTAAGTTGTCACATATTTTACATTTTTTTTACTGCTTCACTGTACAGTACATGTATGAAGAGAGCTGCAGGGGACAGTACGTGTCTATGTAAAGTGTACATGTATGCAGGGAGTTGGAGGGGGGAGGGGCTATGCTTCTCTGTACAGTACATGTATGCAGGGAGTTGGAGGAGGTAGGGGTCGTCCTAACAGCATTATGGCCCCAGGGGCACACCAGTGTGATGGTGTCCCCCTACAACAACCACTCACAAGAATAAAATTTAAATGGTCGATAATATAACCATGTATTTATTTTATTGGCACTTCAACAAAACTGATGTTGAAACATTAAAAAATGCACAGGCGATGAGTCACAATAACGTGGCTAAAGTATGTTGACCAGAGAATGGTCCAGGACGGACCGAAACGTCGTCGTCCCTTCACCTTCTAGTGTGTGGTCTGGTCAACATTAAAAATACGCTGTAGAGCAGCAACTAATCAACTTGATAAACATTTGAACAATACGCAATGCTTGAAAAACACAATAATACTCAGTAAACTACACAGATTAGATGGCACAGTATGAAATTATTATGAACTTCTTATTATAACAAGCATTTGTGGTATTTCTTTTTAGAGAATTACTTTATTATTGGCTGGAATTCAATCATCTTCAGGATGTCATTTTCCATGCACATGAGTGAAAGCCAGTTCAAACAATGCTGCCCCATTGTGCTACGAAGCAGCTTTTTTACAAGTTTCAGTCTTGAAAAAGAACATTATCCTGTAATTTCGACATTCGGGAATACATATTTCAAATTATCTGAAATTATTTTTCTGTACAGGGCAGGGAGAGTCTTACAATTTTCATCAAGAGCCATGTAGTGCTTGAGATGCTCACATTCATTTAAAAAGTCATCATAATTCAGGTCTTTGTGATACATATTAGCCAGATGTTCCCACTTTTTCTTTAGTGCATCAGAAACAATGATTTTTCATTTTACTGAAGAAAAAACATATTTCCAATCTGTGAATAATGTTCGGCACATTTTGTCAGTTCAAAGGTTAGTGTTCAGAATAGGGAGGAAAGTTTCCACCTTGAATTTATCAGTTTTAATGAGAAGTACCTCTTCTGCTGAGCCATCATATCTACTAAGACGCACACTTCGTTTTCGTTCCTGTTTTTTCTCATCACCATAATCTGTATCTGGGACACATCTTCTTGAGATTATCTTGAGATGATTTCGGGGCTTTAGTGTCCCCGCGGCCCGGTCCTCGACCAGGCCTCCTGTCATTGAATTCATATTCACTAAATTTGTCTCTAGTTTCCTGAAGATAGGTTTTCATAAACTCAAGAAGATTCGTGGCAACAAGGATGTTCACATCCTTTGATTGCAGGACCTTGCTTTGTTTTGTTCATTTTTTGCAGCACGTTATTTCAAAGAATTGTGAGAAAGATTGTTTCCAGGTTTTCCATTTTGTTTGCTCAATCCTTCTGCCTCACGCCTTTTATTCACTTACTGTTCATTGTCACCTGATTGAGTATCCAGTGCATGTATTATTTTCTTGAAACCCTCCCATACAGAGCTGAACAGCATCTAAACGTGCTGACCATCGTGTGTCAGACATATGCTTCACCCCAAAATCTTTTCCAAAAGATGATGTCAATACATTCCAGCAATGAGTAGAAGCAACAAAAAATGAATACAGATTCTGAACAAAGTCAAAGAATTTGACAGTCTGTAGACAACACACTGCTGCTTTTACTCCCACCAAGTTCAGGCAGGTGTCCAGCACATGGGGCATAGCAAACTCATTGAGTTGATGGATCCATGCTTGCTTGCAATCTAGTATATCGTCCGGATACATTTGAGGCATTATCGTATGACTGACCATGGCAGTTTGATAGTGGAATTTTTTCTCATTAAGAAAATTCCTTGACAGTGTGTTAGATCTTTTGCTCCAAAAGACTTTTTTTTTTTTTACTTCAAGAATAGTCCAAAGAACCTGTTGTCACATTAATTCAATAAATTCCTCACAAATATTTGCAGATAAATATGATGGATTTCCACACATTTCGAGATTGTTGTTCCAAGAAAGGGTCAAACTCACTAAGCAGCTCTAGTATACCTAAATACAGGTAGTTGCCATTTTTTTCTGACCTAATATGATTTTCTCAATGAAATGGCAAACCTCTAGAAGGAAGAAAGCAAATTACAGAGAACCACACATGTCAACACTTTATGCCAATATTCCTGCTCTGAGCGATATTGCTTAAGTAATAAATAATCTGTACTTCTAATTTCTTTATGCCTTATCAGATATGCCAGTCATGCACTTTCGATGTTCTTCTCTATTTTCTTGTTCTACAATAACATTACTGTGCTTCCTTCTAGGACAATAGGCGACATACAAAGCAGTAAAAACGAACTTGGGATGGTGAATAGAGTAGCCATTCACGTTTTACATACTCACCATTCCGCAGTTCACAATTGAACACATTGTTTGATAAATACCTCACCTTCATATTCTCTACTCCAGCTGTTTCATAGACTAAGTGTTACTTTGAAAGGTTGCTATCATGATTTTGACACTGATGAGGGGCCCACTATGAATCCAGTAATCTATTGTGTTAGTATCATTAATGCTCCATAGTCCCAGATCTGTCTCTTGGTTTGCAAACTCCTTTACTGTTACAGATTTGGATATTTCCTCTTGTAAAATGTCACCAGCAGCAGCAACAGTCAATGATGGTATGTCTGCTGAAACTGGATGACTGGCATTTGGAATGGATGCTGATGTGGATGTTATATCTGAAGGAATGGTATGAGTGGCTGTCGTTGCACCTGTGTTGAGCCACGATGTTAACTTAGGAAGTTTTCCTATTTTCTCCTCCTCTACAGGCCTCTTCCTCTTCTGTGCTCCACTCAAAACATTATGTTTCATATATGCTGAAAGGGTTATTCACCTAGAAATATATATCTTAAATATTTAGTATTTAGTCCCACTCCAGGATGTGGGGTTATATTATATAAGTGTGCTTGCAACAAGACCTAAATATTTAAACATTCTGCTTCCGTAATGAACATGTCCTATGCTCATTGAACCCCCCGGACAAGTGCCCACCGGCCCATGCAGTAAGACAGCTCTGGGAGTGGGGAAGCAAGGAAGGTATGCTTCTCTGTACAGTACATATATGCAGAGAGTTGACGGGGATAGGTATGCTTCTCTATACAGTACATATATATACAGGAAGTTGAAGTGGGAGGTATGCTTCTCTATACAGTACATATATACAAGGTGCTGGAGGGGCGAGGTGTGCATCTCTGTACAGTACATGTATGCAGGAAATGGGGCCATTATTCAAGGGAAGTGATGTGGACAGATTCAACATACACTGACATAAAATAAGCAGGAGTGTGGATATGTAAGGATGCATGTTTTATTTATATAGTATTGTATGTAATTTAAATTAAACAGACATACTGTATTTTGTGTCTTAGACATGCTGGCATTTGTGAAAAAACACATGTAACTGTCCTGAGCTGACAGTTATACATCCTACAAGCTATACAATTTAACTTACAGTGTAATCCATATTACTTGAATGTTCAGGTAATCCAGACAATGAAATATCCAAGTCACCATCCCCATTTACTGTTAAGATCTATGATTAATGGGGGATGGAGAACTATTCAATCCCCCCCCCCCAAAAAAAAAAGACTGTTCCTCCAGCCACCAGGGCAGGAGGAATTCCTGAAAGTCAATTCATTAAAAAATGACACAACCACTTACAAAAACAGCACATCTTTCCATAATAATGCAGCTTCATTTACATTTATTAAACAGTTTACAAACTTCAAAACTTCACAACCAAAAGTTATTGTTTTAAACAACATCACAGCACTTCGGAGCTCAAACAATTTAATATATGTAAACAACGCCACCATGATTGTTGAGATATATATAGGTTTCATAAATGGTTGCATAAATGCTTGATGAACCAATCCGAGTCCAGATGGCTGCCCGTCGACCAGGAGTCTGGCACTGCCAGACCATCACATTTTCATCTTGTGCTCAACTATTCACTGACATCTCCCAAGACTTGTGTTTATTTTGATTAGTGACTACTTTTCTGTTTTAATATTTCGGTGGCAGGTTTCTTGCCTTCATCACACTTTTTTACAATCATATTATTCATTCGCCATGCCTGTCTCATTGTCAGTTTCAGCTGTCATTTCGGGATTATCTTTCGTGGGATGTTGTTTAGCCTAGGTCGTGTGGTAAAGAGAGTTGTCTTCACTGATGCAGATTATACCTCCTTAGCAGGGACTAAGAGTCTTTCCCTTAATTAAGTCTTAAAATTTAAGACTTAAGTGTCTTATCTCGGGTGGCTGTTATTCAGACAAACCTGGTTTTTCAAACAAGATCAGTCCCGGCTGGTTCAGAAACCAAGCAGGTCTTTGTTCAGTGATGAGCTATGTATATTAGCTCATTCCATTACAAGGCTATTACAGGTACAATATTTTAAACACACATGTCCATTAAAATACATACCAAAATGAGTATTGTATTATCTCTTAAAAAAAAATTACATCGCATAATTTTCCCTGAAATTCTCCAGATTTTTGGTTACCCAGACATCTGGAAGTACCAATTAGCCTGGATAATCAGGGTTACACTGTACTAACTTTCTAAATTAAAGACGGCTATCTCGCCCGATGTGCTACTGTAGCTCCCAAAGTGTACACCCGACACGAGCAAGAGAGTGTCCGAGCTGTTGAACTGGGAAAACTGGGTGTATTTCCAGGAGTGAACTTTCATATCTTTATAAAATCTCACAGCTGCTGGATATGTGCTATTCCAAACCTGAAAGAAAAAAAAGTCACCATTAAAATAATTCCGTTTTGTTTACATTAATTCAGCCATTACCTTTTCAATAAGGGTACAGAACAATCTCTCAAAATACTTTAGTATGTGACCCATCACTACACCATCTGACAAAGACCAAAACATTATTCCTAAAATATCAATAAGCTCCAAAAACCTATGCTGGCATTAAAATTACGACATAGTGCTGACACATACCTCGCATGCACTACATGTACTATATACAGTATATATAAATATAACGCAAATTTTATAGCTTTCATTAGGATGGGATGGGATGGGTTTTGCTGGATTGGATTGGGTTGGGTTATGTTTGCTTATAATCAGCAATAATGTAGACAGGTTAAAATTTGCCCAGGGCATAAACCCTACTCTAAAATACTGTGCACAGTTTTTTTTTTTTATTGTAAGTTTGGTTTAAATTTAAGTCGAACTCAAGCTTCTGGATAGAGAAAAAAATCTTCAGTCCATGACTTAATCTTGTAAGCTAATGAACTGTTATTACCTAGGTGTAGTTACAGGATGAGAGTTATGTTCGTGGTGTTCCGTCTTCCCAGTAATGTATTCTTTGTCATGTAACACTTTGAAACTACTGACAGTTTTGGCCTCCACCACCTTCTCACTTACCTTGTTCCAACTGCCTACCATTTTGTTTGCAAAAGACAAGTTTCTAATATTTTTTCAGCATCTTTGCTTCCTTAACTTTAATCTGTGTCCTCTTATTCATGATGTTGCTAGTTTCAGGAATTCCTTTTTGTTAATTTGGTCAATTCCTGTTAGTATTTTGCAAGTGGTCATCATATCACCTCTCTTTCTTCTATTTTCTAGTTTTGGCATCTTTAACGCCTCTAGTCTCTCCTCATAATTCTTGTTTTTCAGTTCCAGAGGCCATTTTATAGCATGTTATTGCACCTTTTCCAGTTTATGTGCTTCTTGAGATTTGGGCACCATACAACTGCTGCATATTCCAATTTTGTGGTCTAACAAAAGTCATGAACAGTTTCTTTAGTATTTCACCATCCATATAATTAAAAGGAAGTCTGAAGTTGGAAAGCGACACACATGCTCCTCGCACAATGTTACTTATGTGTTCCTCTGGCAACAGATTACTATCCAAAACCATCCCTAGATCTCTTTCTTTATTAGAGATCTGTAATTCCTTTCTACATAATTTGTAAGTTGTGTGTGGTCTATTTTCTCTGATTTCACATTCCATAGCATGGCATGTACTCGCAATGAATTCAATTTGCCACTTGACGCTCCAAGTACTTATTTTACCTAGATCGCTTTGAATTTCATTACAGTCGTCTGCTTCTCCTATCTTCCCAGTATCTTAGCATCATCTGCAAATAATGATAGGGGTCTATAATTTAGAGGTTCCTCTTGACTACCATTTTCATAGATTGTACTATGTTTGCCTTTTTCTATATATCTGCTAAGGTTCCTGTGCACAAGGATGTCTGGAATAATAAGTGGAGTGGAATGCTCAGCTCGGTTGCACATTCTTGCTGCACCCAAGGTGAAACTCCATCAAGTCCAACTGCTTTTCTTCCTAGCCCCTTGAGTAATTTTTCCACTTTGTCTTGAGTAATACACTTCCACTTCTATGTATTGTATGGTGTACTCTGGAATTGGTACTGTGTCTAAAGGATGGAATTTATGGAAAAGTGTTAACACACTGCCATGAAAGATTAGTGTGGAATTATTTAGAATACAAAAATTTGTGATAATTATGTACAAATTCACAACATTAAAAATTTTGGGGAATCATTTAGAAAGTTTTATACTACACAGAAGTAACACATTTTCTCTATATCATATCTTTGGATATTAATCAACATGCTGTCACTCAAAACATTAATTTCCTATTAAAGATGTATATTTTTTTGTATATAAAGACATTTCATAGCATATTTACTTAAATTAATTCCATTTAACATTGAAGAAAAATTATAAGTTGATCGAAGCATGTATGAATATAGAAAAAATCTAACAGTATGCTGCTCAGAAATATTCACAGATTAACATGGATTAATGGAAATAAAGTACATTGCCATTCAAAGATGTAAATTAATACAATTTTGAAGCACAGAAAGTTTTTATCTTTAATAAAATAATTTAACTAATAAGAGGCCTGTTCACAGAACTTACAACAATAAATCCATCTTTTGATGATGTAGCAAACATATCCCCTTTATGTGAAAAGGAAACATGGAGAACCTGATGATTGTGCTCAGAGATTTCTTCTGTTTCAACCACAGGAGTACCCTCTACTAGTCGATGATATTCTCCACGCCATGAGGTTCGGCCTGGAATTGATGACTGTGTTTTTGTTAACTAGCTTTTCCCCATCTCCTCAATAAGCTAGTCAATGTATCATAAGCAAGCACCTCTACCATGTGCAAGCATCTTGTTAATGAATTACTTTATTTAAAAAATATTATACTGTACATTACCATACAGCATTCTTAATTTTAACTCAATACAATTTTGGCCAATAAAGATTACATCATATATGAGCAACATAAATTTTATATTTTACCATCTTTATAATAATTAAAAATGTCTTATCACAAGTGATATTTGTAATGGATTTCATATTAATTTTAAGTGTTCATAACCATCACAAACTCCTAGAGTATCCTCTAAACACTACTGCCACATATTTCATGCAATACCTAAATATCACTTATTCAATTTATTACTTACATTCAGTATCTAAATATTCTAATTAACTTTCCAATCAGAAATTACAAAACTGTACTAAGCTGGTTTCCCTCTCACTAAATGTGTATACATAATTCAATTCATTAAGTTCATTTCTTATGAAAAAGCTGCACTGGGATATTTCAAGTGAGGCATATTGTAATCCGGATTCAAGTGTTCAGTTTCTACAGGATTCTACAGACTGTTGCATTACTCTGCAACCCTGCAGCAATACTATTTCTAATTGCAAATGACCACATAAGAGCTCAATCATCTTCAGCAACCAATGGATTAGCAACAGGAAGTACTGTACACTACTCTCATAGGTAACTTTAATTTTTGTTCTACATACTTTAAATAATTTTTATTTATTCATATCAATATATCAATATTTTCAAGCTTACAGTTCTGTAATACACCCTACTAATATATTAACAGCAGTTACCTGCTGAAATTTGTGTACAGTAATTCATGTCATAGGAAAATAATGCTCCATGCTACACTCCATGCTACATGGAGCACTCCATGCTCTCCATGGAGTGAGCACTCCATGGAGTGAGCACTCCATGCTCCATGCTACATATGTTTAAGAGGTAATAAATATTACCAAATGATCAAGTTTATCTTTGTATACCTGGCATGATTGGGACACCAGGATCCACCTGGAAGTCTTTGAAAAAGTAGTATCTCCAGAGGAACTCGTCATAAGACACCCGCAGCCATGACCTAGCAAAGTAGAAAAAGTTCAAGCTACAGTACATTCAATTTACATCTTCATTTGCAAAATACATACACTGAATAGCTATATTAACTACAGTATACTGTATGGACACTTAAAACAAATAATTTACAAAAATCACAGATTATGATTACTAAATTATAAAAAAAAAGTACTGTGCAATACAGTACTTGAAATGCCGATGTTCTGTAACCAAAGACTCTATTGATATCTGTTTGTGGATTTTTAGTGTCTTCTACTGACCATTTTCATGCTCATTTTTAAATTGTATGCAAACAATGACACAAAACTGTGATTAGCATTTGTGTATGTTTTATATGAAGATGAGGTGTAGTAGTTGGAGGTACAGAGCTTTTCAATGCTGCACAACGATACAATGAGCAGATAATGAACATATCACCTGCATAATGGTATAATGAACAAACCACTCACCTGCACAATGGTGAAAAGAAGAGACCACTCACCTTCACACTAGAACAAGGAGCACCACTCACCTACACACCAGACCCACATGTGGCATGTCAGAATATTCCAGGTACATAAAGATGTGCAGGAGTATGCTGTCTGGCAGCACAGTCCAGTCTGGCTTAGGGTGACCAACTACCATCTTCGCTTGCTCACAGACCTATCCAACACACACAATTATTAATTATTTATGCTAAATGCTAACATACGGCACCAAGATCCTCTTTCAAATACTGGAAGATAGGGATTTAGATTAATTTTATCATTACAATATTGAATATTAAACAGGCTTTTCAACTTTATTGCATCTTATTACCTTTTTACTTTTCGATCATGCCATTTCATGCAGTTTTTTGCTTTTAAGAACAGGGGTAAGCATCCTGCATTGTTAAATTACTGTACTATACAAAAATAACAAAAACTTAAGCATTGGATGTAATGAAATGACCTATTCTGGTGGGCCTTCAGTAGCTGCCCAAGCTAAGTGTTGGTACAACCATGATTTAGAAAGATGCAGCAAGCCTCTGAGACTCACCCTTGCCTACTGGGAGACTGCACCAGAATTTGGCTCGATCTACAAGGCTAGGGGAAATCTTCAGGATCCCCAAAACCGAGAAAATATCAATCTCTCAGAAAGCATAAATGCAACAAAACAAGCAATTGCTTTAAGAAAATGATGTGTCCACAGGTGACGAGGCAAATGATCATTGCTGCAGTGTAAATGCCATAACTGTGATGCACCTCACAAAAATACCTATACTGTACCTGCACCAGTGTATACATTTTTATTTTTATTTATTGCATTGCTTTTGAGTTATGGAACAGATAACCAGGCAACATGATAGACTTTGGGTATAAATAGGAGCTGCTTTACATTGGGCATGATGAGGCTTATTTTTTTCTTTACCACGATAAATATGCCTTCTAGAGTTTCTCTATTCATTTGGTCCTTTGAATATACTTAAAATCACATTGACATATGAAAGGTATCAAATACAAACCTGTCATAATAAATATTATACCATTCATTTTTCGTGACTCTGTGCAAGGTTCTTATGAAAATCATAGTTAAATTTTGGTGTCATCAAAATTTAGGGTATAAATTTGAACTGGTTTCCTCACCTTCCCCAGAATGTAACCTATAACACTTGTCTTAGTGCCTCTTGTTAAATATGCATACAGTACTCTTGTCAATTTACCCGAAACGCTATGCGTACTAGTGGCTTTAGGTATTGTATGTACTACCTCTATCTTTATATCAAACAATGTTTTTACTGTAACTCTGCAACTATGAACAGTATGTACTTTTCCTAAATAAATTATTATTATTATTAATTAATAAACCACTGAATCATGTTTTTCTGTATATTTTTCTTTAATAACAATTGTTGTTATTATAAAAGCCCAGTAATAAAGCATTGATGCTTCCTCAGACCAATGAGCATCAGCCTGAATAGTTTAGGCTGGATGCTTAGGTTTGACTAGTCAAGCCTGGTTCATATTTTAGACATGTCAAATCGTGAGAACAGGCTGGTCGCAGAAGCTGCCACACCTTGAAGCCTGGTTGTTGTCACCTATCAGCCCACTGCATCTCACATCTGGGTTTAATCACTTTCTTTTCTGTAATTTGGAGAACGACATATTGCAGTGTAGCTTATCCTTTCGTCGGGACATTATCACGGATTACTACACGGCACAGTAGTGCCAATGGTCTACCATGGACCCTTCCTACTTTACCATTGACTATTTTCTACCACATGTGTGCGCCTGACAACATGATGCCTCTCGCGTCCATCCTTGCCCCGTCCTCACTTCTCGTCTGGGACTCCTGGTTCAACCTCAATGCTTGGCAGACATCCTGACAGCATAGTTGGATCGCAGCCAATTGGTCCCAAGTTCAATAATCACAACAAGACAGTAGTACTTGTGCAACATTTCCTTCCACTTGCTCTATTCAGCAGTTCGGCAGCTCTTGCGGGTTGCATGCCGAGGAAGGTAAATATCCTAGCCTTAGGGGCCGATAGACTGCTAGCTCCCTGTCCTTGTCGAGCCCACTAGGGCTAGTGGCCCCTCCGGTAAATTATCCCTCCGCTATGGGGTGACCGAAGACCTTAGTCTAGGACTCCAGTTACTGCACACTGCTATTGTTAATACCTGCAGGTCAAAGGTCAGTCCCTGGTTCCTGACACGACGTGAAATAGAACTTTATCATCTATTTCCATTCATGGTTTTTTCTATATATACAAATTATATTTTAACTCCACCATTGGGGCCAATATGCACATAACAGCATTTGTTACAGTATATGTTTCTAGACGTGTATTAATACCATTAAATGAATATTAATCAATATAGACCCACAAAAAAAAGTATCTGGATAATGTATAACCTCAGACACAACACTCACACCACTTATGAGATGAGAAGATCCAGAGAGGTCAGAGTTGACCTCCCAGGAGCCAGGCAGAGGTCACCGCTGTGAGGTCACACACACACACGGGGGTACGTCCTTCCCACCCCCTCTCTCCTCCTCCTACCTGGTGGAGACTACCTGGAGGTGTGAGTGGTGTGTGTGAGGGTCGTGTGAGAGGGTAGTGCGAGGGGTGCTGGGCTAGACACGACCCTCCTGCACTGCGACCCGTCGGGCTACTTCCGTCCCTTCTATCCCAACTCTCCTACACACGAAAGATATTATTAGTACCGCATTTATAAAATGATATATGATTTACCTTACTAATATTTTATAAAGATCCTAATGGAACTTAATTGGCTAATGTGACGAATGAAATAATGAATATTACATCACACTTCTTAATTCTTATTTTGATGGCTGTCGCCACATTTCCCTGCCGTCTATAATAACACACAAATAACCTGTTTCAATACATTATATAGAAATATAAGAAATTGTATCTCTCAAATGCTTTTTGAGGCTGTAATCCCCTTAAAATAAGCCCCTTTATGATGGCAACCTCACCCCAAGGCCCAAAACAAACTGGGTGTATTCGACCATCACTAACTCCTCCCATCTCTAATCATTAATATGTATAATACTCAAATACCCTTCCTTACTTGAATGTACATTATTTATGCCAAAAATAATCAGAAATTGCGTATAAAATTGAGTGGAGTTATTTTGAGCCTTAGCACAGTAGTTCAAGTTCACGTTCAAGTATGTTATTGAGATAAGCAATAAATACATCTCAAAGGGATAGAGTAGCTTAGGCTATTTCTACCCCCCTCTACTTCAACCCCAATTGCAACTTCCATGGCGTGTTCATCAGACTCCATGGATACCACGGAATTATCAGCACATTCCAAGAACCTAGAATTCTAAAGATCCTGCAATGGAATGCGCAAGGACTGCGCACTAAATTGCAACACTTGCAATGCATAGCAGCAACCAAAGGCATAGACATCCTGATACTACAGGAGAGCTTGCTTCGAGCCGGATTAGAACCTAAAATCTCAGGCTATCGAGGCTTCTTCCTTCCATGGATCAATGGGCAATCCAGGGGATGTGCAATCTATGTAAAATGTGACCTGATCTCCAAATCCATAACCAGCCCACCCAATTGTGGAGCAGGGACAGAGGTAATGGGAGTCACCATTGAGCTAAGACACGACAAACTTGAAGTGTTCAATGTGTACAGGTCTCCACAAGCCGAAATGGATCTCTCTGCGTTATTTGGACACGCGACAACAACAAACACAATCATTTGTGGAGATTTTAATGCCCATCATCGATTGGCACTGGGCTCGAACAAAACAAATGAAGCCGGCATACACATTACACATCTACTGGACCAGCTTCCAGAAATACAAATCCTAAACAAGAATGAACCTACCCACATCCAAGGAGGCAGATTAGACCTAACCTTCGTTTCAGCCTCCCTAAGAGATGCAGCAACATGGTCAGTTGAGCCCACACTCACAAGCGACCACTATGGGGTCCAAATTGATCTTCAGTTAGACCTACCCACCCCACCTCCGCCTCCATCTGAAGCCTGGAACTTTGCTTTAGCAAACTGGGACCGATTTCAAAACCTCATTTCAGAGTGGCAAAGAAACTATGATCTTCCCGAAGACATTAATCAGGCAGAACAAGAATTTGTCAAAGCGATTCAAAGTGCAGCCAACCACTCAATCCCACTAAAAAAACAGTCCACCGGACACCATAAAGATCATTGGTACTATTGCGAACGTGTCAAAGAACTCAACCATAGACTCAATAGAACAAGATAGCTATACAAAAAGCAGCCAAGTGACCGCAACAGGATCTTACTTTGTGAGGTCAAGGAACATGTACATCGAGAGACCAGACAAATAAAAGAACAAAAGTGGCTAGAATGGTGTTCACACCTGAATGAACACACCTCTCTCGGGGAGATGTGGCAGCAAATTCACCGGGCCAAAGGGAATAAAACACCTAAAGCTCCACACCCCAAAGATCCTCAACAAGAAGCCGAAGTACTGGCAACCAGGTTTGCAGAGAGAGCAGCCAGCAATCAACTTCCACCAGATGTATTAGCAGTACAGACCGGACTAGAGGAAGAAAGGTGGCACAGAATCCTTACAGCATGTGAAGAAGTCTCTGACACTAATGCCCCCTTCACACTGGATGAGCTCAATCGGGCTAAGAAAAACTCCAAGGATACATCCCCTGGAGCCGACAAAATAACCTATAAAATGATTAGAAACCTCGGCACAGAGGGAGACGCTGCATACCTAAGGTTAATTAATTTAGCCTGGACTTCTCAAACTAGACCTTCTGCTTGGAATAGAGCAGACATAGTGCCGATCCCAAAACCCAAAGATCCAGCTAATCCCAGGCCCATCTCTCTCCAAAGCTGTGCAGCCAAGACGGCTGACAGAATGGCACTCAACAGACTGGAGTGGAAAATGCCTAAACTGCACCATGATATGTATGCCTATAGAAGAGGGGTTGGCACAGTGGAATGTATTACAACTCTGTTAGCCCACTTGAATGACAGACCAGGAATGCTGATATTCCTGGACCTCGAAAAAGCCTTTGAACTGGCTAGCGCCCCAGCTATTCTCTGCTGCCTCATTGACAAAGAGGTCAGAGGCAACCTGCTCTCCTGGACCAAAAACTGTCTCATAAACAGAGAAGCAAGAGTAAAACTTCATGGCACAGTCTCTGAGTACAAAAGACATGAAAATGGTACACCGCAAGGAGGTATTCTTAGCCCTCTTCTCTTCAACTGTTTAATGGAAAGAATAATGAGGTTGAAACTCCCACATCACTGCAGGCTGCTAAACTACGCGGACGACTTTGTCATCATCATAAAAGGAAGGGATGCGGCGCGCCTTGCACCCAAATGCTTAGACTGCATCAGTAAAGAGGCAAAACAGATTGGGATCAAACTCAACCCCTCAAAGTTAAAGGCCATGCCCATAAAAATAGCGAAGCCCAACATCCAACTCACAGTACAGGGTCAACCAATAGAATGGGTCGACACCTATCAGTATCTAGGAATCATCCTGGACACACACATGAATTTTAATGCTGAGGTCACATACTTGAGAGAGCGAACTGCGGCCCGGACGGCAATCCTCAGGTCGCTAACCTCCCTTTCTGGAGGAGCCAATCTGCAAGTCCTTCGCACATACTATGTACAGGCAGTCAGATCAGTGATCGATTATGCCGCACCTGCACTCACAAATCTATCACACCAACAGTGGAAAAAGCTTGAAGTTGCCCAAAACAATGCTATGAGAGCTGCACTGGGAGCCCCCATGTGGACCAGGCTTGAAACTCTTAGACTGGAGACGGGTTTGCCCTCTCTACAAGAAAGAATATCACAAAGGACAGCTACAATTATCAGTAAGATAATTATTTCTTCTGATCCAATCCCAGTACGGCAGGCTTTGGTGGTTGGACTAGGCCAAAACAATGGAAACTCTTGGGTTGCAAGAGCAGGAAAAGTCCTAAACAGACTACATTTAAAAAACATGATTCTTGATAGAGAGGGTGATCATCCACACCCAAATTACACTCCTTCCGCGCCGTGGGAAGAGCCTACTTTCAAAATAGTAATAGAAAGTCTCTCAATGAAAAAGGCTGCCTATGATCCGACAATCCTAAGGCGCATAATAGAAGAGCAAATGTATAGCATAGCAGTAGCAGGAGCCACCCACATCTTCACAGACGGATCGGTGGACACAGAAAATGAGAGTGCTGGCGCTGTCGGAAAATCCGACAGCATTTAATATATCATACATACAGATAATAGCTGTATTACCAACAAGTTACCCATAGAAAACGTAACTTGTAGTGGAATTACCGTCTAAAGAAAACGGGATATCATCACCACATACTATTATAATTCACCAGCTATTCTGCTGGGAATTATTCTTAAATACATTAGTCTTTGGACTTTACCATCATAAAAACATCTTATATAAATTAACTTAATTATCAATATTAAAGTAGAGTAAATGTGACCCTTCTATCACTTTCTGAAATCTGGACAAAGTAGGCCAGGCGTGAGTGAGGAAGGAGGGCAGCCATTGTTTTGTTTATATTGAGACCAGAGGCTCACACGGGAGCAAATTCGGCTCCTGTTAAATTTACTTGGACGTAGTGTTATGGAAACCAAAGGTGTACCATTTTTCAACACGCTGTCTACATATCAAGTTAAGTGTTCTTTCCGAAACCCATTATCTATCATTAGTGGCCATTAATGTCATTATATAGGGTTAGCCGGTTAGATCGCGAAATCGCCTCAAACTAAAGGTAATTAAGCCAGGTCTTCATGTTCTATGTACTGTATAGTGTTTTCTCTGAAATACTTGTCATATATAGGATTCTGGCTTCACAGCTAGCGCACTTTTGACAGGTCAAGACGAGGATGCAAGATTTTGTGCACCAGTTACTGGGTGATGGAAGCTGCCTCAAAGAGGATAATTTGGTGTCTACACCCTAGTTATACCTGGTGGACTAACCTGCTGTACTATAAGATAAGGAACCTCAACAATGTATGTATCTATTACTGTAGTTTGATTGGCTGCATATATATTAATATAATAAACCCCCCTAATGTGTAGAGGATCGATTTGTGAGATTGAGATTATTGCAGAAATACAGTCCACTTAACATTATACAAATTGCTATCGAAGTATATAAATTAACGTAAATATAAATTCATATAAATTAAATAAATATAAATCTCACAGGTCGGTTCCCACAGGCGCTGCTCTTTGCACGACCAGCGTTCAGGCATATTGGAGACTGGGAGGACTAGTATCATCAACCCAAACTGAGCTGTTCGCCATACAACAGGCATTCGCATATGTGATTGCACAAAACACTCAAAATGCAATCATACACACAGACTCAAAAGCTGCACTTCAAATACTAGGACAAAAACAGTGGAAAGATAATGTAGAAATAATTACCACCATTTTGTATCAAGGAGCAGTCGCTAAAGGCAAAGGCCTCAACATAACTTTAAACTGGATCCCATCCCATATTGGAATCCCATTAAATGAAAAAGCTGATGAAATTGCTAAATTGGCAACTCGTCATCCAGTGATACATAAAACAATTCAACCCAGCCTAGAGAACATAAAAAACATCATCACCAAAAAACTCTCACATCTCAACAAAGCCTACCTGCACCAGAGAATAGCTGAAGGTTCGCCATCTGCAACATGGTATCTTCAGGCAACCAAATTAGAAAGGTTAAATATCCCAAAAGGAATCCACAGGGAAATAGCAGTTAGGCTATGTAGACTACGTCTAGGTTACAGATGCAACTGGGAGATTGGTGAACCCCGACAGAGAGAGTGCATCTTCTGCCAAACTGTCACAGAAAAGCCATTACTTCACTATCTTCTGGAATGTGAAGCAACCAATGACCTTAGAAGAGCTTTAAGAGTTCCTGAATCATGCAGTGGCCACCCTGAAGCCATTAACACAGCCACTCTCCTGGCCAACAAAGGTGTCCAGCAGCTGGACACCCTCATAAAGACTGTGAAGCAGTATCCTCCCCCACGATAACAGCTTGATGGTTAAATGCAACCTCAGAACACTGGGAAAAAAAAAAAAATTGTACCACTTACGGGCTATTCATGCCCGTGCCACCTCTTGGGTGGCTTAATCTTTATCAATCAATCTACTTCAAGTCCCTCAAGGGGCGCACAAATTCAGTGAGTACAAATAGACATATAACAGTACAAGAATCCCATTTAACATTGCATACAGCAAGTACAGCATATAATTGTCACATTCTTGGGGCAAAATTCTTGTAGCTCCTAAGTATACTGTCTATTATACCATTATCACACATCCAAACAATTTGATGTGGTACACTATTTATTTCCTTATTTCTATATTTTTCAATAAGGTGACACTAATACATAATGTTCTAAGGTGTGGGCGTACGGCATACTACATAATTTACACTCCTTATCTTTTTCACTGACATCAACACCGTATTGCCAGATATATTTATATCCTAATCGTAATCTCATGTAAATTGAATCCTTCCAAGTAGACTTTCCTTTACCATAAGTGAAGGACGAATTTGTATTTATTATTGAATAATTCTTAAGTGTGTTACTACTGTCCACCATTGCCATTCTCTTTATCATTTCTTCACCCTCCTGAATCACCTTGAGTTTTGTTTTTATTTGTTTCAAGGTTAACTGACATACAACATCAACAAGAGTTTTTTCAGTGGCTCTCTTCGCTATGTCATCAACTACCTCATTCAACAGTATTCCCACATGTGAAGGGATCCACATGAATCTTACTTTATACCCAGTTTTTTCTAGTCTCTTAACATTCTCTCTACACTCTATCACAATATTCTGATATACTGGGCGTCTGCTATTTAAAGACTCTAACGCTCCTCTACTGTCAATAAAGAAGCAAGCATTTTTACCACATTTGACTACTTCCTGTAATCCTGCTAATACTCCTTGGAGTTCAGCCTGCGTGGAAGAGACATTGTCAGTTAAGCGGCGTCCAATAACAGTATCTACAGTGCCGATGTCAGTGTACTCCCTGATCAAGACTCCACATCCTGCCTTCCCATCCCTAGTTACTGACCCATCACAATATACATGTAGAGTGTTTTCCGTAGGCAGTTTTCTAATTATACAATCATATGTTGCCCTCAGCTCTCCTATTTCATACATACTTTTTTTCTTATGCAAGGGAGTAATTACTACATCTACATTACAATCCCCCCATGGTGGTGTAAATTTTCTCTTGGGCACAGCAACACACACTGTAATAACATCATACTTTATAACATTATAACATAATTTATTCATATATACTCTCTTCTTCATCATACACTGTTCACTACTTCCCACCTTTTGAACCGAGAGGATTAATTCATTAGCTCCCCCACCTCTCATTAATCTAATGGCAGAGGCTACATTTATCTCTGAAATTCTATCCCCAATACTCTGCAGATTCAACTCCATCCTCATTATCTCAATCATAGCATTTCTTGGGCATCCTAAGATAATTCTCATTGCTTCATTTTGTACCTTCTCCAACTTGCCCATCCTACCTTTACCAAAACAAGAAATGACAGGTGCAGCATAATCAATAAGAGATCTTACAGTACTCAAGTATAACATTCGTAGCACAGGGACTCCCACTCCCTTTCCACAGCATGCCAAAGCCTTCAGAGGTTGTAATCTCTTCCGACATTGACCCAACAGTCTGTTCATCTCAGCTTCCAAACTCTCTTGGGTATATCCAACATATATGCCTAAATATTTATATATATTAATTCTCTATATTTTTATCGTTTATTTTCAAAACAATGGGGCTCCGACTTCTACATTCAAACTTAGTTTTGTTTTCATTAACCACCAATCCCATATGGTGACACAGGTTTCCGAAATTGTCCAACACTGAACCTTTGAAATATCTTTGCCCTGAAACAAAATATCATCGGCATATATGATCGGAGTTACCCCATTTGAGTATCTCTCAGATGCTATCTTATTCATTAGTACATTAAACAGGGTGGGACTCAACACTCCTCCCTGAGGTGTGCCGAGTTCAAAAGACCTCACACCTGACATACAACCTTGATACCACACCTGAGCCTTCCTTTCATAAAGATAATCCCCTATCCAGCGCAATAATTTCCCTTTAACACCAAGACTAGCTAATTCATATAAAATAACCTCTTTGTTGGCTTTATCAAAAGCTCCTTGCAAATCAATGAAAATTCTATAATAATCATTTTCATTAGCTAGACATTTAATAATACAATCAGAGGTACTTTTTCCTTTGAGGAACCCGAACAAATTACTAGACAGCTGATCACCTATTATATATAAAAGTCTATTTAAAAAGATCCTCTCCATCATTTTACAAAAACACGAGGTTAAAGACACAGGTCTATACTCTCCATTGGCTTTAGGGATAGGGATGATCATAGCTTTTTTCCATTTACTGGGAATACTGCCATCTTTATAACTAATATTAAAGAGGTCTAAAAGTGGGCTTTTCGTCATAGTGGCAAGTTCATTAAGTATTTCATAAGTTACTCCATCCTCCCCAGGTGCGGTAGATTTCCCAACTTTAATCGCCATTATTAGTTCTTCTCTGGTAATACCTGTGCAAGTGACATCACCGCTGTTACCTGCTATAAGTATAAAATCCTTTCTTAGATCTTTCCAAGAATCTAATGACTCTCTCGTTACAGCAGGTAATGAACTAAGTTTGGCAGCTTCCGCCCATTTGCAATTCCTTGCGGGTCTGGATGTGCAACAAAATTGTGCTTTTTACCCCTTATTTTATTTACGTCTTGCCAGGTTTCCTTCAAGTTTCTGTTACTCCCAACTTTCTCTGCAAATTCCTGCCAATACTTGCTCCTAATTTCCTTTCTCTTCTCCCCACACAGCCTAGCAACTGCCAGTAAAGCATTCTTCCCTTCCTCAGTCCTACCATTCCTATTCCAATCCCTGTGAGCTCTCCTCATTGTTAATGTCCACCCCTTAAGCATCTTGTCATGTGTATAATTTTCTTTTCTGGGGGGATGCCTTTTTATACTAGATGGTTTCCGGTTCAATGTTGCATTAAATACATCTACCTCCTTAATTAAATCTTCATAAAATGCTTCTGCCGAAACCGGCTTATAAGTATCATACCAAGACTTAATATGGCCAACAAGACCCCTTAATTCTCCCTCATTAAACTTTAACCTTTTCCTCTGAAGGCAGGCATGCTTTTTATCTAGTTTAAGCTGTATTTGTAATGCAAAATGATCACTTAGCATTTCATCCACAGTAAGACAATTCCCCTCTATGCCCTCAGCATTTATTAAACAAGCATAATCTAATCTCCCTCCCCTCAAATGAGTAGGAGAGGGCTCGCCCAGCAGTTGAACATCTTCATGTTCCTGCAAAAACTGGTACCATCTGCAACCATTCCTATTTGCTTTACCCCTTGATCCTAAAGCTGGATGTCTGGCATTAAAATCCCCTACCACAAGTGTATCTTTTTTTTTTTTTTTTTTTTTTTTTTAGATATATACAAGAGTTGTTACATTCTTGTACAGCCACTAGTACGCGTAGCGTTTCGGGCAGGTCCCTGGAATACGATCCCCTGCCGCGAAGAATCGTTTTAAGACAAGGTTTCAGTTTTTCCACTGCATGATGTACTTTCCCTAAGCTCGCCTTTACTTTCTCCGTCCCTTTTTCCCACACATTGATCATAGGGGCTGCCGTTGGCTTCCAACTGTTTCCTCCATGTTCCTCTTGCACAATTTTTCCTTGCTGCGAGGATTCATCTATCCTGCTTGTAGGACCCGTTCTAGTCTCTTTCAGATGAGGCTTCATGGGGCATAGAGAGGAACCAGCATTGTGGCTGCCTCGACAGTTGCAACAAAATGGGATGATTTTTTCACTTCTTTCAATTTTGACTCTACACTCTCGCGAGTCGTGATTTTTCCCACAATACCGACACCTGGGGTCAAACTGGCATTTCCATGCCATATGTTCCCAACGTGAACACTTCATGCACAGTATGGGCTCCTCAACGTATTTTGCAACGTTCCTATAGCCTAGTCCTTGCACAAAAATTTTCTCCGGCGCCTCACCCTTTACCAAGGCAACAACCTGGCTTCGTTTGTCACCACGAACACTGTTCCTCTTTGCCCAGACAACATTATCATTGTTAAGAAGAAGACAGTCAGGATCCAAATAAGTTGGAAACTTGAAAACTATGATCTTTGTGTGCAACATACCTTCTTCTGGAGGAACCATCACTACATTTTCAAAACCAACCGTCGTGAGGCGTTCCACGGCCTGTTCAGTCCCAACTGTTATGTAGGGCCGGTGAAGGCCCTCCTTGAAAAGTGGTTCGTATTCCAAACATTGTTTAGCTAGACGTACCGTCCACTCTAGCTTTTGGTGGAAATTCAATTGGCATGTTGTAGGGAACAACAGCCTCTTCCTTCTTGTCTTGTCATGCTTGTCTTGAGTCTTGCTGAGTAGGGTCTCATTCTTTGGTCTCTTTGCAATCTCATCGTCACTCTCACTGTCTCGCTGTCTGTTATTATTTCTCCGTTTCTTTTTGTTCACTACTAGTTCAAACGGTCGATTATCATCTTGTCTGTCCTCCTCACTACCACTTAGGCATACCGCCTCAGCCATTTCTTCGACACTGTCAATAATCGAGAACAAATGCACAATATCCTGTATCACCACGTGCAAAAACGAAGTGTGGGGCAATCCTCCACCTCCCACCAATCAGCGGACACCAAGAGCGCCAACCTAGCGACCGCACACAACCGTCGTCTGGATACAACTGCTGAGCACAGTAGTTAGCGCAGTCGGCTCGCAACCGATTGCACCCGAGTTTGATTCCCGGGTAGGATGATACTTTTTATTTTGTTAGTTTAGTTACACAAATTTTGCTGAGGATCAACATTTATTTAGTGACCACGATTGGGCCAGGAAATCGACGGCTTATCAAAGGCCACCCCGTGCCCCCACCCCACCCCGCAAGGAAGATTTTTTTTCCAGCTCGATTTTGAACTGAACCCTTGGCATTTACGGCTCTGGCGGGTAGGCGGTTTCAGGGGGGTTTATACTCTATGGTGAAAAAGCATCTCCTGTTTTCTGTCCTACACTGTGACGTTAAGTTTGAAGCTGTTGCTCCTTGTATGTGCTGCGTGTAGCCTTTGAAAGAAGTGGTCTGCATTAATATCCTCCATTTGTTCGGTATTTTAAGTTTCAGTAAGATCAGCCCTCTCACAAACTGTGTGGTTTGTTATGGTGGTAGTCCGGTGGCCCTCAGCCTTTCCTGGTATGTGAGTCGACTTTGTTCTACGGTGATTTTTGCAGCTCTGTGCCTCTGTAACCCTTTCCACTACCGCCCACAAGATGGGTATGGGGTGCATAATAAATGAACTAAACTAACTGCGTTATACCTTCTCCAAGGCAGATATATATATATATATATATATATATATATATATATATATATATATATATATATATATATATATATATATATATATATATATATATATATATATATATATATATATATATATATATATATATATATATATATCTTTTTGGAGGTAGGGTCTCCATGCTTGAATACGGTAATCCAGATTGGGGCGCACCAGAGACTTATGCAATTGAATCATCACCTTTTTTTCCTTAAAGTCAAAGGTTCGTTTGACTATTCCTAGTTTTTTTTATTCCTGCAGCTCCTACTTGTTGTGCAACTTTCAATGACTGGTAGATACTGACTCCCAGGCCCTCTCCTTTATCAATCTGTTGTATGGTAGTGTTGCTGACTTGATAGTTGTGATGTATGTTGTTGTGCCCTACATGCAGGGTCTTGAATTTTTCAATATTAAATATCATTTGCCAGTCTTCCGAGTATGTGTGGAGTTCATGTAGACCTCTCGGTAAGGCCTCAACATCACTTGGTTTATTATGCCACTAAAGCCACTATATTAGTGGCTTTAGGTATTGTATGTACTAGCTCTATCTATAAATCCAACAGTATGTTTGTAACTCTGCATCTATGTATGTACTTTTCCTAAATAAAAATATTATTATTATTATTATTATTATAATGTCCATATCCATCCCGTGGGCGGCGGTGGAGTAATATCACTGTATGCACTACCTACAGTTAGCAAACTTGGGATATAATTCGCCAGCATTTCTGGTAAAATAAATAATTTTGAATGCATACACCATTTCTTAAACATTTGTGATATATATCTTTAAATTAATTAATGTTCACATTCCATTACACAGTAATGCAGGGTGTGTGAGTAATTTTGGTGACACTATTCACATATGGTAATGTTTATATCAGGAGGTGTAATGCAAACTATCAGAAATACTTACATTTCCTGAATATAACTGATGATCATGCAACATGTCGTAGCTCAGTCGATTAAGGCAGCGTCTGATGCCTTAATCGCACCAGATAACCAGGTAACAGATGGACGAACCTGCGTCCATCTCGGACGCAGGTTCGAATCCTCATCACGGCCCTTGTGGATTTGTTCATGATCATCTAATTTACTGGCTTCAAAGCCGGCGGCTTGTCAAAGGTCCCTATATATGTTACCGAGTCCAAGCAAAACAGCAGTAACCTCTAGAAGTCTGCTTCATTGTCATCATTCATCAAGTCCTAACTGCATTATTGTCATACTCATCTATGACAAAAACTTTCGCTGTCATGTTCGCCCTTGTAACCTTGATATAGTCAGTAATTTTTAAAACAAAAGACTAAATCAGTGCGAGAAAAAGGAAACCATTTCATTTAAAACTTTAACCCAAATATCACAGTAACAAGGTTATCGTAAATAACCTGTAACCTACCTTACCCTTCTATTGTCAACCAATGTCTGTTTTTCTTTAAAGAGCGCTGTTTGTCGACATAATTGTATTTGTGCTGCTTTTTCATCTATGTTTTCATTTCTTGTTTTCATTCTACTCATCATGCTCAATTAGTATTAAGCTTGTCATTTAAGTTTATCATGCCCGAAACGCTTTGCGTAATAGTGGCTTTAGGCATTGTATGTACTAGCTCTACCTATAAGTCAAACAATCCTTGTAAAAATTTATTGTATGTATGTACCTTACCTAAATAAAATTGTATTGTTGTATTGTAACCGAACTCAATCACGGGCTCACTATAGCCTGTGCTACATGGACATTTTGTTCCCAGCAGCTGAATCTAAAACAACTAGTCAGTAATCCGAGGTACTCAAGGCTACAAGATCGTCAAGGCTATAGCAGTGATGGCTATGTCATGTATGGGGCATCGATGGAAGTCTTACAATATACTGCCCGTGGTGTAACCCAAGTTTCTCACCCAATGGTCGTGAAATCTGACGATGTTTACCGATGGCTGAGTTCAATGTCCGCTCTGCTGTCTACACTCGCAATCCTGCTTGACCGTAGGAAGAGATTATGTCGTGGACCACAGATGCTAATACAATTTCCTTTAAAAATGCTGATAGACCTACTTTTTACTAGGTTCATTTTACATTTTTATAAAGTACCTCTCACTCCAGTATGTTTTGCCTTAACACGCAGATTAGGGAGCTGATCTTCGATAAATTTCAGCGAGAGGATGAGGCAATTTGGGAGAGTGGCGACGAGGAGGGGAAGGGGGGAGGGGGATGAAGGTGATCTAGAATCGATCCCTGGAAGTGAAGGTTGCATGTAGTGAAAGCGAAAATGATGTCCCGCACGAGAGGCGGACGGAAAGACGTTCTAGATGATCGACTACCATCATTGGGTCCTAAGAGACCCAAAGGAAGGGACGGGTCGTGGGAGGGAAGGAAGAGACGGGTCGTGGAAGGGAAGGAGGAGTTAAAACGGGAAGGAAGCGTGTCAAAAGTCGGAATTTACCCAACATCGACTTAATTACCGTTTTTGATCCATTTCACAAGGATTACCTCGCAAGGGTCACTTGACTAATACCCAATTTCTCAAGAGCCACTTCATAAAGACTTTTTCACACGCTCACATCACCATTTCGAGTCTTTTCACAAGGGTTCAGTCACCATTCTGGACCGAGGACCACCTCCATCGTTTCAGACTAATTTACAAGGACCACTTAATCGCACCGGAGCATTTCACAAGGATCCCGTTCACCGTTCTGGACCATTTCACAGGGATCCCGTTCACCGTTCCGGACCATTTCACAGGGATCCCGTTCATTGCTCTGCACCATTTTCATGTCATGGAAGAGTCGCTAATGTGGTACCAATTTTTAAGAAAGGAGATAGATCACTTGCGTCAAACTATCGGCCAATTAGCCTAACGTCTATTGTGGGAAAGTTACTTGAATCAATAATTGCAAATACAATTCGTCTCCATCTTGAAAAACATAAATTAATAAATGAGTCGCAACATGGTTTTACAAATGGCCGTTCATGTTTAACAAATTTGCTAACTTTTTATTCCAGCATAGTTGAGGCAGTTGATAGTGGTAAGGATTGTGATGTGTACCTTGACTTTAGCGGGGCTTTTGTTACAGTACCACACGAAAGACTAATTAAAAAAATAGAAGCTCATAGTATTGGGGGTGCTATATTAAGTTGGATTAGGGCATGGCTATTCCAAAGGAAACAGAGAGTTAGTATAAATGGGGTTAAGTCAGAGTGGGATAATGTTGTTAGTGGAGTACCTCAGGGCTCTGTCCTGGGACCTCTGTTGTTTATAATATATATAAATGATTTAGATTCAGGTTTGAGTAGCAACATTTGCAAATTTGCCGATGATACGAAAATCGGTAGGGAAATTAATTCGGAGGAGGACTCACTATCACTTCAAGTTGATCTAGATAGGGTTTTGAAATGGTCAAAGGATTGGCAAATGCAGTTTAATGCTGATAAATGTAAAGTTCTGAGGCTAGGTAAAGATGATAGAGTTACAAGATACGAGCTAGATGGTGTTGAGATTGCGAAGTCGGATTGCGAAAGGGATCTGGGAGTTATGATTAGTAAGAATTTAAAACAAAAGGATCAATGCATGAATGTTCGTAATAAGGCAAATAGGACACTGGGATTTATTAATCGAAGCGTTAGTAACAAGACACCTGGTGTGGTTCTTAAGCTATATCTTGCTCTGGTTAGGCCCCATTTAGATTATGCAGTTCAGTTTTGGTCGCCGTATTATAGAATGGATATAAATTCACTTGAACGTGTCCAACGTAGGATGACTAAGTTAATTCCCCAAATTAGAAATCTTTCATATGAAGAAAGATTAACAAAGCTTAAGTTGCATTCACTGGAAAGGCGAAGAGTTAGGGGTGACATGATAGAGGTTTACAAGTGGATGAATGGACATAACAGGGGGGATATTAATAGGGTATTAAAAATATCAACACAAGACAGAACACGAAACAATGGGTATAAATTGGATAAGTTTAGATTTAGGAAAGACTTGGGTAAATACTGGTTCAGTAACAGGGTTGTTGATTTGTGGAACCAATTGCCGCGTAACGTGGTGGAGGTGGGGTCTCTTGATTGTTTCAAGCGCGGGTTGGACAAGTATATGAGTGGGATTGGGTGGTTATAGATTGGAGCTGCCTCGTATGGGCCAATAGGCCTTCTGCAGTTACCTTTGCTCTTATGTTCTTATTTTCATTGCTCTGTACCATTGAACGGTGAGATCCCGCTCACCGTTCCGGACCGGTGTACAGAAAAAAGCCCCGTCCTGCCGCACCACCTTTCCCCCGCCACCAACTATACTCGGCCACTCTCGCATCACTGAAAGAAGCAGCCTCCTCATGCATAAAATATATCCCTCTGAATATATCCCCCAGGAGCACTTACAGCCTTGGGATATATCACGATGACATACCTATCTGCCTCAGCCAGACACGTAGAGGTCCCTCTGTCACGTCATAATTTGTCACACGTGAAGCGAGCAGTGGGACGGAGGAGGAGGATGGAAGCTGGGAACAAGGATTATGGGGGGGGGAGGAGGGAGAGTGTATCGAGCCGTCGGTGGATCATATAAGGTAGAACTGTGAGGGTAGAACAAGGTAGAGTATCCTCTACATGAGGGTAGAGGCAGGGGGAGCCAGAACTGTGAAGGTAAAGGGCAAGAGGAGGCTATATTGTGGGAATAAAGGACAGTAAGATGCAGAACTGTGGGTAAGGAGGGAAAAGCTCCACAAGGGTAAGAGTGGCCTCTATTATTCGTTGCCGGAAATGTGTTTTATATATATAAGAGGTTAAGCAGAGGGTAAGCCTCCCCCTTTTCCCCCACCGCACTTAGGTAGGGTTGGGGAAAGGGGAGGGGGAGGGTTGTATATGTTTGTTTTACTTAATATTTTATATTTTGTGCCGCGAGAGAATCGCGGCACAAAATATAAGAATTATATTAAGCTCTACGAGGGATTATTGACAGTTTTCTCAACCTTTTTCACCATTATGGAACCCTTCAAATAATTTTCATGTCTCAAGTAACCCCTGCATTAAAATTATTGTATGATGTATATCTTTATTAATCTCAAAAATATATATTTATTAATCACAAAATACCAATCATACGAGTAAACACACGCAAAAAAAATTACAGTGATGAAAAATGAAGATAAATCAAGGCATTATGAACAATTATATGGATGAAGACAATGCTATTTTTGTTAAACCAATTTAGATAATGAAATTTGTTTCTGTAATGTGAAACATGAGTTTTCTCTTTGGGTTCACAAATGTACCTACTTTGAGGCCCCAGGAGGGCCAGATTCACGAAAGCACTTACGAACGTGTACATCTTTCCTCGATCGTTGACGGCTTTGGTTAAATTTATTACACAGTTTACAAGCATGAAAACTTCCCATTCAACTGTTGTTATTGTTATAAACAGCCTCCTGGTGCTTTGGAGTTCATTAACTGTTTAATAATTGGAAACAAAGCCGCCAAAGATTGAGAAAAGATATACACGTTCGTAAGTGCTCGCGTAAGTGCTTTTGTGAATCTGGCCGCGCGATGGACGTTCGAACTTTATGTAAACAAACGGAATTTCATTTTCAACTAAAAGGAGGCGATTTCTGTGTGTACTTTTGATAGTGGTTAAATGAGAAGAAGTTTTCCTCCCACGTATAAGATGTTGACAACTCCAGCAATATATTTATTGCTTTCCAATGAGTGGCAGGATAATCAACTTTGATTTTGAATATAGAACTTATCCAGGGATAAGTCAGTGAATCTCATCCTGAGTGTACCATCAGATTGTAGCTCGTGCGTACTCACCTACCTGTGCTTACGTGAACTGAGCCTCAGCTCTTGGGTCCAGCCTCTTGACGTTCACCACCAAGTGTGTTCCACATCTTCACTACTCTCACACTGAAGCCGTCCTCGCCAGTAACCCTGTATTCTGGTGTTTGGCTTCTCTTCCCCAAATCCTGACCTTCGTGTTTATCCCATAGGCCTACTACGTGGCACCTGACCTTTCCCTTTACCCCATAGGCCTACTACGTGGCACCTGACCTTTCCCTTTACCCCATAGGCCTACTACCCCTGGCACCTGACCAGGGGTGGAGAAGAGTGTGACACAGGGGAGAGGAGGTGTGGCACAGAACCCTGACTGTAATCAGCACTCGTGTAATACATTGGCTCTTCACATCAATGTCACCTATCTGCTTCATTACACCACTTCCACCCGACAATAATATGCGATGAACTCAACAGTCAATAATAGGGGAAAGCCTTTGTAACACGACTTAATTAAATGCTCAAATCTAGAAAAAAAGAACGAGTGGGCATAGATGAGTTACAGCTCTGTGACTTAACTCATCTGTGCCTTGAGCGTCCATCTGTGCCTTGAGCGTCCATCTGTGCCTCAAGCTTCCAGCTGTGCCTCAAGCTTCCAGCTGTGCCTCAAGCTTCCAGCTGTGCCTTAAGCTTCCAGCTGTGCCTCAAGCTTCCAGCTGTCCCTCAAGCGTCCAACTGTGCCTCAAGCGTCCATCTGTGCCTCAAGCTTCCATCTATGCCCCATCATTCTACTGTGGTTGTAGCCTATTTAAAACACAGGATATCAACATAAATACGACACAATAAACGAGAGAACCGAGTCTTTGCATTAAAAACAAAAAGATCTAGAGGAGGGGGCTAGGAGTTGAAGATCGACTTGCATGTACATCTAGGTGCGTATTTCTAAGGCCGTACATACACGCGCACGCGCATGCGTGCGTTACCCACAAAACACTCACACCAGCCAAATCTTCATAGCAAATGGGACAAGTGCCAAGTAGCCGAAGGGGCAATTAGCGAGGCCATTAAGAAAGGCGTCGTGGCACTATGGTGACAGTGCAAGGTTGGCAATATTCTGGGATCTTCCCCCTCTCATCCCTCCGTGTTGGCAACAGGCAGCGCCTAGGTCTATCCTATGTAGGCAGCAGAGAGGGTAGGCTGTAGGAGCCCCCTGTGCCGGCAGCAGGGAGGGCAGGGAGTAGGAACCCCTTATAGTCAGCAGCAGGAAGAGCAGGGAGTAGGAGCCCCTTATGCCGGCAGCAGGGAGGGCAGTGGGATGGGATAGGAGCAAGGGCCATTCACCAACAGACAGCCAATAATGCTGACGCTAAGGGATGTAAAGGCCAATACGTGCTCCTTCCCTCACTACCAACTCACAATGGCGTCGGGAACCCCCATTTCCAAGGTCAGTGTTAGTAAACGCTCCTCACAGTGGGCGTAATACTCATGAAGGAGGGTAGAAATAGCCTAAGCTTCTCTATCCCTAATTTGAGAGGTATTTTATTTTAGATTAGACTAGGCTAGATTAGGTTTGGCTAGGCTAGGCTAGGCTGGATTAGGTTTAGTTTAAAGAGTAGCGATGACGTAGACGTAAAAAACGTTCCTCAGGTCTTCAGACTCTTAATTGGATGGGGCGATGCTTGGTCACTAGATAAGCAAAAGACTTGCCGGTGGTGCAAGATTGCAGTGCGTGTGCACTAGTCTGCAACAGGCACACTTGGGATAACTGCCTAGGATTTTGGATAATATTTGATGCTGGATAAAATACATGGACATCTGTAAACATTAAGTAATAGAATTATTTATAAACTTTGAGTGGTTTCACATTCAGTTACTTAGTGACACTAAGATGTTAATAGTTTGCTGACAAAGTTTACCGTTAGTCACATGTACTTAAGCGAAAGGTGAAATGTTTTTTTAGGTGAAAATTCCTAAAGGAACGTTTAGCTGGAGTTCATATTTAAATGTTCTATACAAATTTATCGGAGTTCTCGCTTTATTACTTCCCCAAGTTGGTAATCAATTTCAGCTTTAATTTACCGGATGGCCACTAACACTTTAATGGCATCAACGAGGACAGGGAGGCGGCGGCTTGTCAAAGCTCCTCCTCTTCCCCATTTGTGCTAATGATTTTTTCTAGCAGGATTTTAAAATTCATCAGAGGTTTGGTATTTACGGCGTCTGCTGGTAGGCGGTTTGTTGTGTTTATAACCCTGTAGGTGAAAGGCATTTTACCTGTTTGCAGTCCTACATTGTGGCTTGTTGAGCCTGAAATCGTTGCTCCTTGTTTGTGTTACATCTGACCTTTTGAAGAGATTTTCCGGCTCAACAATCTCCCAATTTGTTCAGTATTTTAAAAGTTCCGATGAGATCAGTCCTGTCATGCCTGGTTGTTAGCCCTGTGGCCTTCAACCGTTCCTGATATTAGAAATGTTTTACTTCTGGAATAATTTGTATTGCCTAGTGCTCTGAACCATTGTTGGTTCTGTTGCCAACGCAGCAACAACAAGTCTTTGTTGTTCTTTCTCCAACATGTCTTTCTGAAGATAAGGGGCCTAGATTCACGAAAGCACTTACGAACCTGTACATCTTTTCACAATATTTGGCGGCTTTGTTTCCAATTATTAAACAGTTAATGAGTTCCAAAGCACCAGGAGGCTGTTTATAACTAACAAAAGTTGATTGGGATGTTTTCATACTTGTAAACTGTTTAATATATCTAAACAAAGCCGTCAAAGATTGAGGAAAGATGTGCACCTTCGTAAGTGCTTGCGTACGTGCTTTCGTGAATCTGACCCAAGGTCTCCATGTTCGGATACAATATTCTGAGTGGGGACGCACCAGAGAGTTATACAGTTGAATCACTACCTTCTTTTCCTTAAAAGTCAAAGGTACGCTTGATTATTCCCAGGGTTTGGTTAATTCTTATTTTACTGCCAAATCCCACTTATTGTGAAACGTTCAGTGAATAGGTGGATTCTGACTCTCTAGGTCATTTTCGACATTAATCTGCTGTAAGGTAATATTAATTTGGTAGTTATGACGTGGGTTGTTATGGCCCACATGCAAGGTCTTCAATTTATCGATATTAAAAAGCATTTGCCAGTCTTCTGACCGTTTGTGGAGTTCATGTAGATATCTTTGTAAGCGAGACAGGACGCCGCTTTTCACACACAGGCTCAGTTTTTCCACACGAAAAAACATTCAAATCCGCAAAAAAATCCAAATCCATCAACAAAACATTAAAAATTTGCAAAGAAAAATATCAAAATCCGCAAAAAAATCCAAATCTGCAAACAAACAAAAATCCAAATTTGCCAACAACAAAATTTCAAACAAAAAATTCAAATCCGTCAACAAAAAAATCTAATTCCGCAAAAAAAAAAAAAAAAAAATCCTCGGGAGTTTTATTGGAACCACAAGAGAGACTGACTGATACCATTACTAAAGATTAATGTCTAATCTGAGCCTTGCTTCAGACTTAAGTCGTCAACGTCAGTGACTCTGAGCTCTTCACGCCTCGTCCTGTACCTGTCCTGAGCCCGTGGTAATCAGGGGGTAACAGGCACAATTAATGTGTACATTGGGGGGGTAGAAATAGCCTAAGCTACTCTATCCCTTTGAGATGTATTTCTTGCTTATCTCAATTAACATACTTGAACTTGAATGTGTGCACTCTCGATACATGTACTAGAGTGCAAGGACTATGGCCACTAGGTATGTCTGAAGAGTGGAGTCTAAATTATAGTTTTAGGCCCTAGAGCATGCTGTGACGTCATGGTCTAAGGACCCCCTCCCTCCCCGCCTGCTGCTGACGTCATGGTCCCGGGCGACGCCTTCTCCTGACGTCATGGTCCCGGGCGACGCCTTCTCCTGACGTCACAGTCATTACCTCGCAAACAAAATCTATAAAGCTTGATTACACATGAATAATAGTAATAGTTGTTGTTTTGATTATACCGCAATAATCCTTATCTACGTTATGAAGAAATCTTATTTTTTTTGTTAAAGATGTTATCTGAAAATGTTGTACCTAGTGTGAGAACGTTGTTGGATAACGCTACGTCATTAACGGCCGGTTGACGTAGCATAACGTCACGAGGGGGGGGGGGGTGACGTAGCACATATTGACGGAATGACGGAAGTAGCCTGTCACCACGCCACTAATGACGTCACCAGCAAGAACACACACACACACACACACACACACACAACCAAAGAGCCAGAGCTCAACCCCCGCAAGCACAATTAGGGGAGTACACACACACACACACACACACACAGTCAATGTGTGTGTGTGTGTTTAGTGCGGTTGTGTTCTAAACACACAGTGTTTAGTGTGTGTGTTTAGTGCGGTTTAGTGTTCAGTGCGGTTGTTTACAGCAATGGAGTCATTGCTGTAAACAACCGATTGCTGGAAAGGCGGGATCCAAGATTCAATGCTCGATCCTGCAAGCAGAAATAGGTGAGTACAAATAGGTGAGTACACGCACACACACACACACCACTACGACCTTGAGTGGAGATGATCATTCAGAAACTAATTACACCGTTTTAAAAGGCCAATAATTCTAACAAAGAGCACCATTAAAGGTGTCAAAGGTACCCCCCATTAATCAATTTGCGCCTCATTTGCTAAGGTTATTGTACATCCAACAGGCACACAGTTGCCAAGTATCTTATAATCAGTATTTAGGTCCCCCCAAGCTCTTCCTCTATTCCCATTCGTGTGTCAGGATATATATGAAGATTATTTTTGTATATACGCCCCCAAGAAGGGTATATATATACGCCCCCAAGAAGGGTATATATATACGCCCCCAAGAAGGGTATATATATACGCCCCCAAGAAGGGTATATATATACGCCCCCAAGAAGGGTATATATATACGTCCCCAAGAAGGGTATATATATACGTCCCCAAGAAGGGTATATATATACGCCCCCAAGAAGGGTATATATATACGTCCCCAAGAAGGGCATATATATACGTCCCCAAGAAGTATATGACTGGAGTCTAAAATGAATCATGGGTCAAAATAAATTAAAAATAAACTCCTTTAAATTTGCTGGGATCGAACCCTGTATCCCCGAGGAGAGATCAGGTACTATATACGCTCCATGATGCGAAAACAAAATGGAATGACTTCTCTCTCACTTGTTTCCACTATCGCGGCCAGGACGTTCGTTAGCAGTGTATATATACACCGCTAACGAATGTGTCGGCGCTAAAACCAGAATTTAAACCTCTCATTCAAAGATCCAAGCTCGTTAATCCAGCCGCCAAACCCCCTGTGGCCAAAATCCTTCCACGTTGTTAATGAGGACACAGCTCGTCTTGATCAAGAAATGTATGTTCGTTAAGCCAGTCGCTAAATCTCCTGTTTATGATTGAAAAACGGTTTACACACGACTCACAACTGATGACGTTCAAACATTTATCGAGCAGTGTTTCGCTGACGACATCTGTTCGATTCGTAACTCTGTAGGAGGTCCTCGCATACAAAGATCCAAGCTCGTTAATCCAGCCGCCAAACCCTTCCCCCTGTTTATGAATGAAAAGCGGTTTACACGCGACTCACAACTAATGACGCCCGAACACTTCCAGAACAAGTGCTTCGCTCACGTCCTCTGTTCGAACCACAATTCTATAAATGCCTCACCCCACGTACTTCAAATACAAATAATCGCCAACAAGCCTAAACATCTATCCTAACCTATGCCTGAGACACATAGAACTTTAATATATAAAAATATTAACCTATATGAGAACAAACTTTTTTTAATACACAGTACTTTAAAATTGATGAATGCGTCTTGGGAGATGGCCGCCGGTTTAACGAACCTAACCTAAGGCCAGGTTGAGCCTAGCCTGTGGACGGGTTGGGATTTCGAGCCTAAACCTTAAAATCTACCTGCTCGAGGGTGACACAGACCTCAAAGCCTGTGGATCTAATATCCTGCCGGAATGTCTTTTTTTATTAAATCCTTTATTAAATTTATGTTTGGGACGGTCGCAGTGACGTCAAAACTGCAGCGTTCGTGTGGGGGTTAAAATTGAATAAGGGAGAGAGTGGAGGAGCCCCATACTGCCCTCCACCTGGAGAGGCAGTTGAACATTCATAGATACACTGTCTCCTCCTGGGCGTAGGAGCAGGACGAGGACGAGGACGAGGACGAGGACGAGCACCCTGGACGTCTCCTCACAGGCTCTGGGCTCCTCCTGGTCGTAGGAGGAGCACACTGGACGTCTCCTCACAGGTCCTGGTCTCCTCCTGGTCGTAGGAGGAGGAGGAGCACCCTGGACGTCTCCTCACAGGCTCTGGTCTCCTCCTGGTCGGAGGAGGAGGAGGAAGATCACGGTGCGTACCGTGGTCTAAAGACTCACGAGTCATAGTCAGGGTGGGAACTCTCTAAGCGTAATATATCGTCATACAAACAATATATATTTCAGGAATATCAAGATGGGTGTCATTTGCACGCGAGTATTAAATATGTGATGCGCTTGCAACGGTGATGTTGCTTAATGTGATGTGCTGCTGTGTGGTCAGCACAGCCCTCCTTCTGAGGGGGACTTCTTCACCAGTACCAGTATGTGATACTTCATAGCTGGGGTCCCCGACTGCTCCCGGGTCTCTCTTCCATCCTTGGGTACTTCCTCTCTCTCAAAATTTCCTCCCTCCTTTCTCCCTATCTTTCCCCAGCTCCCAGTTACAGCTTTCCATCCTAACTAACATGTAATATGGTAGAAGTGTCTTAGTGAGGATGGAATGTTTTCATTTAGCGAGCTTGAAAATTGCAGGAATTTGCAATTTCCTGCAATGGAGGGGATATGAGGCTCGACTACAGCCGCCCTATGTACTGCCCCGAACCCAGACCCTTTACCCTGCAAACTTTCATGAAGCTAGCCCCAAGCGTCTGACCGTTGACCTTGAACAGACATTCTTATAGGTATAGATATATATTACGGAAGCAGTTTATCCTTGTAGACAGGTTTATATGTATGTTTCTAGCACGAATCTTCTATATTCATATATTCTTCACTTGGGAAGGAAGCTGAAAAATTAAGTCTCCAAAGTTCATTTTACACTTCTGTTGGGCCTGAAGCATGTCATTAAAGAACACGTTTCACTGAAGCTCTCTTCAACACCGTCGGAGGCAGAGGGTTATTAAATTATTAATTAAGTACATAGTGACATGTTTGGTAGTGCATAGACCATACAGAATGTTGGTAGGTGGGGTTGACGTGTTGCGAGGTGGCAGTTCTGTCTTGGGAACTGGTTACGTAGATCATACTTAAGCATAAGCTGGCTGCTGATAGTTGATGAGAGTGTGTAATATGTAGTGCTTCAGGTATATCTAATTATCTATTTACGTTATATCTGTCGATTATTGTGGTGGTTTGGGTGTGTGTGTGTGTGTGTGTGTGTGTGTGTGTGTGTAGTGTTTGAACCTTTCTCGACACCTGACACACCTCTCTGAATCCCTGAACCCCTGACTCACCCTTCTGAACCCCCTGATACCCCCCCATTCTCTCGATCCTTCTGAACCCTCTCACTCTACCCTCTCGATCACACGCACCATTTTCGACGCCTCACATCCCTCTGAACCTCTCTCGACTCCTCGCACACCCATTTGAACCCCTCTCGACGGCTTACACACCACTCTGAACCCCTCTCGACGGCTTACACACCACTCTGAACCCATCTCGACGGCTTACACACCACTCTGAACCCCTCTCGACGGCTTATCCACCACTCTGAACCCCTCTCGACGGCTTATCCACCACTCTGAACCCCTCTCGACGGCTTACCCACCACTCTGAACCCCTCTCGACGGCTTATCCACCACTCTGAACCCCTCTCGACGGCTTACACACCACTCTAAACCCATCTCGACGGCTTACACACCACTCTGAACCCCTCTCGATGGCTTATCCACCACTCTGAACCCCTCTCGACGGCTTACACACCACTCTGAACCCATCTCGACGGCTTACACACCACTCTGAACCCCTCTCGACGGCTTATCCACCACTCTGAACCCCTCTCGACGGCTTACACACCACCCTGAACCCCTCTCGACGGCTTATCCACCACTCTGAACCCCTCTCGACGGCTTACCCACCACCCTGAACCCCTCTCGACGGCTTACCCACCACTCTGAACCCCCTCACACACACACACATCCCTCTCTCGACTCCTGACACACACTCGCTAAATAATAGGCCAATTTTGGCCAAGTGGCAGCGAACATAATGGTAAGCACACACACAGCCATCGCTTCCCGCCACGTCGATAATTACACAGCCAACAGTCATTACGAGGCCGGATGGTTCGCCTTACTCGCTATGGTAGTTCGCTCAGCTGGTGGCTTAACGAAGGGTTACCAACCACACTAGATGTTGACCTTCTGACAGCCTCACTAACCCCAGGGGGCCGGATTCACGAAGTAGTTATGCAATTACTTACGAACGTGTACATCTTTCCTCAATCTTTGACGGCTTTGGTTACATTTATTAAACAGTTTACAAGCATGAAAACTTGCCAATCAACTGTTATTATTGTTATAAACAGCCTCCTGGTGCTTCGGGGCTCATTAACTATTTAGTAATTGTAAACAAAGCCGCCAAAGATTGAGGAAAGAGGTATACGTTCGTAAGTGCTTGCGTAACTGGTTCGTGAATCTGGCCCTAGATGCCTCTCAGGGGACTTGTATGAGGGCAACGATAGCTTGTTCTTGACTCGGCTTTGCTTCTGGCTATATTTTTCAGTGTCATTTTATATCAGTGAATTTACATGTATTGAATATTTTGTTTATTTTGTTATAGTGAAGGTGTGGGAGCAATGTGTCATCTTACACCAAGCTCTGGGCTGGTCCTCCTACACCAAACCCTGGACTGGTCCTGCTACATCAAGCCCTGAGCTGGTCCTCCTACATCAAGCCCTGAGCTGGTCCTCCTACACCAAGCCCTGAGCTGGTCCTCCTACATCAAGCCCTGAGCTGGTCCTCCTACATCAAGCCCTGAGCTGGTCCTCCTACACCAAGCCCTGAACTGGTCCTCCTACACCAAGGCCTGGGCCTCCTTACACCAAGCCCTGGACTGGCCCTCCTACACCAAGTCCTGGGCTGGTGCTCCTACACCACCCCCTGGGCTGGTGCTCCCTACACCAAGCCTTGGGCTGGTCCTCCCTACACCAAGGCCTGGGCTTGTCCTCCTGCACCAAGTCCTGAGCTGCTCCTCCCTACACCAAGCCCTGGGCTTCCTGGCACCGTCTTGCCGCCCGTGAGTTAATATTGCATGCTTCACTGGCTTCTCTCCTCTACGGAATTAACTTCTCCGTGATCTCGCCATACCTCTGGGCTTAATATTCCTTCTTTCCTTTCGCTATTCGTAAATAACTCTTCCTCTGGCCCCTCCTGTCAGAAAGCTCTTACGCTCGTGTCGGGCTTAAGGTCTATTAACAGCTCTAGCTTTTGGGCAGGTCTTTGACGCAGCTGTGGCTGTTGGGCAGGTCTTTGACGCAGATGTGGCTGTTGGGCAGGTCTTTGACGCAGCTGTGGCTCTTGGGCAGGTCTTTGACGCAGCTGTGGCTGTTGGGTAGGTCTTTGACGCAGCTGTGGCTCTTGGGCAGGAGTTTGACGCAGCTCTGGTTGTTGGGCAGGTCTTTGACGCAGCTGTGGCTGTTGGGTAGGTCTTTGACGCAGCTGTGGCTCTTGGGCAGGTCTTTGATGCAGCTGTGGCTCTTGGGCAGGTCTTTGACGCAGATGTGGCTCTTGGGTAGGTCTTTGACGCAGCTGTGGCTCTTGGGCAGGTCTTTGACGCAGCTGTGGCTGTTGGTTGACGCAGCTCTGGCTCTTGGGAAAGACTTTCGTGCATCGCGACTTGTTTAATGCTATTATTTTATGTCATTATTTACCTTCAGATTACCGAAGATTATATTCTACTAAACTCAGGTGCAGAAATGGAAGATTAATACAGCCCAAAGACGATAACCTAAGCCAACTTTAAGTCACAAATAACGAGGTAAAAACAAGCCAAATCCAAGCCAAGACAAAGTAAAGTAAATTCTCAGGAAAGCCAGATAAGACCTCCTCATTTAAGACGTTTTAAGGAAATGGTGGTCCGGGTCTTCCGAGGTCACACCACTGCGCTGGGTCTGACGAAGTGGGCCGCTGATGGCCCCTCGTAACTCTGGGACCAGTCTTTTTCCCACCTTATGGTAGAGGTGGAACTTCCTATGTTTATTATGTCGGGGGGGGGGGGGGTGTGGGGGGGATGGTGGGAGGTTGTGGGTGGGTGTGGGGGATGGTGGGAGGTTGTGGGTGGGTGTGTGGGATGGTCGGGAGGGTGTGGGTGGGTGGCCACTTTAGCCAGAGTGGCCAAGTCACCACCGTCCTCTCCCACAGGCCAAGCATGTCCCTCTCCGCTCCTCTTCTTGCTCCTCCTGTGTCCTCTCCCTCCACCTGTGTCCTCTCCCTCCACCTGTGTCCTCTCTCACCACCTGTGTCCTCTCCCTCCACCTGTGTCCTCTCTCACCACCTGTGTCCTCTCCCTCCACCTGTGTCCTCTCACTCTACCTGTGTCCTCTCACTCTAATCGCACCTATATTAACAGCTTGTCCCTGTTTACACTAAGAAAGAGATTAATAGACAATAACAGTCCATCTATCTCTCTCTCTCTCTCTCTCTCTCTCTCTCCTGTTATTTACCACAGGGAAATATATGGCCACAAGTTCATCATAATCTCTGATATTTGAGACTTTTGTTGAACTAATGAGGATAATTATTCAGAATTTAATGATCAATCCTGGATTAATGTGGTTCTTTAGGGATTATAAATATTACGTGATGCTTATTTTAGCGTGATGGTGAGAACTGATGCTGGTGAAGGGCCTTTTTTGTTAATAATTTATTACACGTGTGTTGTTGATAGTGGTCTTTGTCTGTCTGTCTGTCTGTCTCTGTCTGACTGTCTGTCTCTGTCTGTCTGAGTGTCTCTGTCTCTGTCTGTCTGCCTGTCTGTCTCTGTCTGGCTATCTCTGTCTGTCTCTGTCTCTGTCTGTCTCTGTCTGACTGTCTGTCTGTCTGTCTGTCTGTCTGTCTGTTTTTCTGTTTCTCTCTCTCTCTCTCTCTCTCTCTCTCTCTCTCTCTCTCTCTCTCTCCAGCTTAAGCCAACCTGGACTTTATTTAAATATTTTTTCTTCAAATAAAAAGGTAAACCAATTTTTCAGACAAAACTGTGTATCTTTTGTTTGGCTTTTGTCTGTTAGCAGTGAGGGAGGGAGGGAGGGAGGGAGGGAGGGAGGGAGGGAGGTAGGGAGGGAGAGGGAGAGAGAGGGAGGGAGAGGGAGAGAGAGGGAGAGAGAGGATTGGTACGAGTGAAGGGAGTTTCTGGATGATGGATGATCCAGGGAATGGGTGGGGGTGAGCGCGTGGATGGATGAGGGGTGGGGGATAGGGGGATTGGGGGATAGGGGGATTGGGGGATGGGGGGAATTATTGAGGTGGTAGTGTAGGTGGGTTTGGAAGGGACGCAGGTGAAGGAAAGTTGTTAGAATGAGAAATCAGTTGCTTATAATAATAATAATAATAATATTAATTTATTGAGTCGAAGATGTAGTAGCCGTCGGGCTGACCGCCTTGCTGACACGAAGTGTCTTCTTAAGATATTTTGTCGTACAGCTCCACAGCCTGCATGTGTGGATATACATAGGTGACCGCTGTGGTCTATCCATACCATGAATACTCCCATGCTTATGTATATTCTTTGTCCTCGCTCTGATTCAGATTTTTGCATTTAGAAATGCTTGTATAATTATATTCTGTGTGTTTATATTTAAGTGGTGGTCTTGTACAGATGTTATTGACAGGTTAGGTTGCCTCGGGTAGATTCTAGCTCCTGGGCCACCAGCTGTAGAGGGGGATGGGGGAGTGGGACGTCTCATCTTGGGACAGTCTTTCTAGCCTTTGAGTCTTCTACACCAGCCTGGAGGTCATGTTGCTGTCCGAGGTACAGTTATGCCATGTATCATGGACGATACAGCTGTCTTTGTGGGTAGTTTTGTACCGCGTACAGTTCTGAATGACAACGTTCTCGAAGCGGAGACCGAACCCGGAACGTTAGGACTACGAATCCTGAGCGCTCTCCACTCAGCCGTCAGGCCCCCTGAGCAAAGTCATGCTGTGGTCTATGACGCTGAGTGGGCCCCTCTGTGGGGCATGGCCCAGTGGACCATGACTGAGTGGGCCCCTCTGTGGGGCCTGGGCCCGTGGTCCATGGCTGAGTGGGGCCCGTATCGTGCCATTTTAACTCTTGTATAAATAAATAAATAAATAAATAAATAAATAAATAAATAAATAAATAAATAAATAAATAAACATAATGTCCTGCCACCCTGGCCAGCGTCACCAATCTGTTCAGTTATCATTTATCTTCCTGTTCCTGTACTTAGGTCTGTGGCTCAGGCTTAATAAAGGTACTGCTTGTGGAACGGGAGTGGAGCATAACCGGAAAAGGAGAATGGGAAAGAGAATGTGGGAAAGAAGAAATATGAAGTCCTGTCAATAAAGATGAGAAAGTATATAATACTAAAGTGACACAATTAAATAAACACAGGAAATACTATTGCCCGATTAACCGAAAATAGTAGGGTGAGGGGTGGAATGGGGGTGTGGGAAGGGGTTCTGAGAGGGAAATGGTGGTGATGGGGGTCAATATTATGGGAAGGGGGGAATAAGGGGGAGCACTCATAACACTTACAAAAACCCAAAACAATCGCTGTAACCTGTAACACCCCCTCCACACACACCATTAGTAACGAGCCAATTGCCATACTAACTGGGAAGGGAGGGGGGGGGGGAGTAACTGGTCGACGTTGTAACTCTGAGATCACCAACCGCCAGCTACTAACTGGGAGAAGCTAACTGGTAGACAGACCTAACTGGTAGACAGGGGCCTTAAGTGGAGCCTTTCTTCCTCTGACTCCTCTGTCTATTCTCCTTCTTTCTATTCTCTTTTATCTCTTGTGCCTCTCTGTCTCTCTCTTCCTCTGTTATCCTTTCTATTTAACTTCAACAGGTCGATGACCTGGGTTCTGAGTTACTCCTCAAGTACCAACTTGAGCAACTGCCTTCAGCAAACTTTTAGATCAAACTTCGGCTCTGAGGTCAGACTTCGGCTCTGAGACTAGACTTCGGCTCTAAGATCAGACTTCGGCTCTGAGATCAGACTTCGGCTCTGAGGTCAGATTTCGGCTCTGAGGTCAGACTTCAGCTCTATGGTCAGACTTCAGCTCTATGGTCAGACTTCAGCTATATGGTCAGACTTCGGATATTTCACTTTTTTCTCATTTCCTTCCCTTCCTCCAACACTATCACCTCCACCACCTTGACCCTCATTATCAACCAAACTCCCTCACCATTATCACCATCCTTCCCTGCATCACAGCCCTCTATCTCATCACCATATGGAAACACAACCACCCACCCAACCCCCCCTCGCCCCCACCCACACACAAAACCCCCACCCCGCGCCCTCCCCACACAGGGAAAAAGTCACAGCCAGCCATCCAACATTTCCTCCCAAAGTCACCATAAACATTTCTGGCCAAACAGAAGCAGAAAACTGCCTCGGCGCCTTGAAACTTGTCGCTCAAGATTCGTCAACTCCTTGACAATTCCCCCTGGAGACCGTCCTCGGCTTCCGCTCTCGAAATTCTTCCAAAGTTCCCCGTCAGACCTGCCGCTGTCCTAACTCCGTTCTCTGTGATCGGTGCTTCAATGGCTATAACACCAGGGCTTCAGTAGCTATATCATCAGTGCTTCAGTAGCTGTAACATCAGTGCTTCAGTAGCTATAACATCAGTGCTTCAGTAGCTATAACATCAGTGCTTCAGCAGCTAGAACATCAGTGCTTCAGTAGCTGTAACATCAGTGCTTCAGTAGCTGTAACATCAGTGGTTCAGTAGCTGTAGCATCAGTTGTTCAGTAGCTGTAACATCAGTGGTTCAGTAGCTGTAACATCAGTGCTTCAGTAGCTGTAACATCAGTGCTTCAGTAGCTGTAACATCAGTGCTTCAGTAGCTGTAACATCAGTGCTTCAGTAGCTGTAACATCAGTGCTTCAGTAGCTGTAACATCAGTGCTTCAGTAGCTGTAACATCAGTGCTTCAGTAGCTGTAACATCAGTGCTTCAGTAGCTGTAACATCAGTGCTTCAGTAGCTGTAACATCAGTGCTTCAGTAGCTGTAACATCAGTGCTTCAGTTCATGCTTCGGTATTTTTCGAGCAATTAGTAATTTTATTGTTAAATATATATATTGCAACACAATACTTAATATAAATAACAATAACTTACTTTATCGAGTCGCGGAAGACCACAGCTTAGATAATTATAATCAATAAATGTAAATTCATACACGAAAGAGCTTAGAATTTTGTTGTATATATCCAATACAGAACAAGCAACAGTCCGGTACAAAATATCCGGTGCGTAATTAAAACTAAAAGTTAGTGACGAACACATTTGACATATTTCGGTTGACAACACTTTATGATCTATTACCACAGCGGCTCATGTATAATGTCCTGACAAATGGGCTATCACCAGACCGGCAGAGCTCCACCTGCTATTGGACTCTACTGTTTTAATGTGTTGAAAGCGAATAGTTACTCAATTGCTTTCATGCCTCCACGTCAGGAAAGATGAGGCTGCAACCCGCGCGTATGAGGGGGCGTTTGGGGAATCAAATACCTTAATAAAATTCAATTGTACTCAATTGGGTTGCTTAGATCTCAAAACAAAACAACATCAAGAAAATAAACTACAATATAACAAACGTTTTATAGATTTACCTCTGTGAAGTCTGTGCATTGTAAGGCATGGTTTAAGAAGACACTGATATAGACCTGTTAGCATTAACAGCGATGTGTAGTATTTAGTATTACTTGTGTTCGGTTCATATGATTATACTGATTCTCTTGTTTTCATTTAACTCTGGATTATTACCTAGAGCTTATACTGCCGTCGGCGAGACTATAGTCTAATAAACAAAGTTAGAAATATGATTGTTTACTTCCTAAGGCCAAAATTTAACAGAGCCTTCATTAGCACGTGTGTATAATCACAGTTAGTATGCATCTTCTACATTCTAAGATTCCTCCCTGTCTATGGTATAGACACAGACATTGGGACAGGGGGCTACATGTATAAACAATATGTCTAGCTCATGCAAAGTGTGTAGATATAGCCTAAGCTACTCTATCCCGTTGAGATGTATTTTATTGTCCCAATACACGTACTTGAACTTGCTCAAGACCAGTGGTGTCGCTTCTTGAAGACATTCTTCAATAATAACTATATAATAGTTACGTATAAAAACAATATGAAACTGGGTTAGTGTCACACATATATTTGATTACAATATTATTGTTGTTGTAGCTGGTGGTGGCGTTGTTGTAGCTATGAATAGAGGCAGTAGCTCCCATTACGCAGGAGAGGCTGAACCACCTCTTGTAAACTTGTCAACAACTTTAACTGAAGTGCCGGTTATTATTCCTGTCGTGTTTAAGCTGCTTCAGTGAGTGCACGAGTGAGCGTAGCCTATTATCCCAAGCGTTCCTAACGCCACTAAACTCTTGCACTCAATTGGCCTGAACCTAACCTACCCCGCGGTCCCACGAACAGAAAACAGGACACATCACGTCATTACTGCAAGCCGCTGCCAAATTCAACACATCAATTTTGGGCTTTAGGTGAACTTATAAGTCAAAATACATTAAATGATAGATAGCTGAAAAAGGCACGCCCACTCACACACACACACACACATGGTTGCAGCCCAGCGAACAGCTTCGGGAGTCGCAGTCCAAAGGGCCCGGGTTCGATTCCCGGTCGAGCCAGAAACATATGAGCAAAGTTTCATTCACCTGTTGTCTTTGTTCATGCAGCAGTAAATAGGTACCTGGGAGTCCTGGTGTGTGTGTGTGTGTGTGTGTGTGTGTGTGTGTGTGTGTGTGTGTGTGTGTTAAAGAGAAATATATGTAGTAGATATGATAGCAGGAAAACAGGTCGGGAATCAGTACATTTAACAACCGCCGATGAGAAAGGCGGGGTCCAAGAGCTAACAGTTCGATCCTGCAGGCGCAGATAGTAATTACACACGAACGCTCGCGCAAGCACGCACGCACATCAGTCTACCAAGACTTTACTTTACTTTAGCGTGTGCTACATATCTCCCCCTCGAAGGTCACGCTTTAATTCACGAGTCTTGGGGCGTGATGACTGGCCCTCGAACCAGGGCCAGTCAGGGCCCTTCCTAACACAACGTCGCATTTTGACGTACACGCTACCTACCTAAGGCCAAAAATCGTCGTACTAGAAAACGACGTGAAATTGACGTACTGTCCCGTTTTCAGTTTTTTTGGGGGGTCTTGTGATATGTTTGGATAAGAACACTTTAGTACGACAGTTTCTTGACGTTGGGGATACCTTATGAGGACGAGTTGGTCGAGGAGGGAGGTACCGACGCTGGTGCTGGTCGTGGAGGCCTCTACACCACAGTGGTGAGTGGCAGGCCTCTACACCACAGTGGTGAGTGGCAGGCCTCTACACCACAGTGGTGAGTGGCAGGCCTCTACACCACAGTGGTGAGTGGCAGGCCTCTACACCACAGTGGTGAGTGGCAGGCCTCTACACCACAGTGGTGAATGGCAGACCTCTACACCACAGTGGTGAGTGGCAGGCCTCTACACCACAGTGGTGAGTGGCAGACCTCTACACCACAGTGGTGAGTGGCAGGCCTCTACACCACTGTGGTAAGTGGGAGGCCCATTTGGAATTTCTGACTCCCAAGAAATACCAACAGAACAAAGTAGAAAGTAGATAACAAAGTAGAAAGTAGATAAACACAATAGTCACAAGAAAGTGTGAAAATGTTTTGGGAAGGAAAATTGATTTAAGTAGAGGAACACCTTGAGGGACATCTACAGCTTCAAAATTAGACGTGATGGGTGAAATTTAGATCGGGAATTATTCTATATAAACACTGGCTACTGGAAAGACGGGGTTCAATAGCTGAAGAGAAATAGACCACATCGATAGAGAAAAGCAATGTTCAACACTAGGAACAGTTGAACGAGGAGACTTGAGTGAAAACAGTCCACAGAAATGAGTCAAAGAGATCATATAATAAATTTGCTCTGCATAAGACCCTAATTAAATTAATCAGACGCGGAAATGTTGATTAAAAGCACAAGATTAAAATTCAATACAAATAATAAATATAAAATTAAATAACAGTGAAAATGCATGTGAAGTTTTGATGCTAGGAAGGTGGGGCTTAGGAACTGGCGCTCGACCTGTAAGAACATCCAGTTGAGCACATAATGTATCGTCTACTTAAGTATTCCTCAATAATCGCGTCGGTGCTAAAGATAATGGTCCACGTAGACTTAATCTCCTCAAGACAATATGCCCTCACCCGAGCACACACACACGGGAGAGTCAGGAACGTTGTCCTGACCACATATACACACTAATGCTCTCAAATTATCGACTTGCAAGTCTCGGGCAAGCGCCAGACCGTCCTCGACTCCATCTGCTTCTCTGAATGACGGCCGGCGGGTCCTCGAGTACTCGACTCGACGAGGTCCAACGAGAGGAACCTCTTGTTTACGAACGTAATAATGGGCTCTCGTTGCTCTCTGAAGCGTGTGTAGGATACGGCAAGTATCCTACTGTTACGAACCCGGATCCAGCGTCCGAGCACGGAGCAGTGACGACCGCGCCATCTGTGGGTCAGCTCCTGAAACCCCCACCAAATGGACGACGACACCTGGCGAGGACGGGATGTATTGGCCTCGAGGGCCAGTTTCTAGTCCGGTTCAGCACTCAACACAGCCGCTGCTGACCTCTGGTGAGGTGGTGCTCAGACACCAGCGCCATCTATGGAGTGGATAGGTGGGCGTTTGTGTCTGAGCCTGTAAGTGAGGTGCCTTAGTGTGTCTGAGTTATTGATGACGTGTCTGCTTACAGAGTCGACCTGGGACTGCTGTGATGGAAGTTGAGTCAGTCTACCCAAGGCAGCCGTCTCCATACCTTGTGCTTTGCTGCAGCAGCTGTGAAGTCGTCCCCCGGAAGAACACTGTGGTGTTACCCTGCCAGTGGAGTGGCAGTAGAAGGATTACCCGGGACCGACTGCTGGAGACGATTATCCACTGGGGTATTGAGGACAGGAGAGTGATTTGTGGTATCACACGAGGCTCCTGTCTAGGGCGTTACCCTTATATCGTTCGTGGAGTGGCCTGACCAGCCTTGCTGATCCGGAACCTGCCAGCAGACCTGCTGGACTTGTGGTTGACGGCCTCCACGGCGGTGCCCCCAGTGGAACTGTGTTTTGGCTGGCCTGTGTCTGGGGTAGACTCAGCTTGGTCGAAGGATTCGTCAAGAGACCACGAGGATCAAGAGCACCGAGGACTCAGCACCGAGAGTCTGGATCCAGAGTCTTCAGCAGAAGACAATTGTGTGTTTCCCCTGTACAGTGTTAATACCCCTCCCCCTGTGCACTCTTTTATATATATTATTTATTTGGTGATGGTAACAATTATAGTCTTAAGTTCTTAACTTTCTTTCCCTTCCCCCTTTAAGTTTCTTGCGTCACGGATCACATCCCTTGAAAGCCACTACTGGCTTGGGGTCGGATACAACTTCCTCTAACAACATCAGAGTAAGAACCCCGTTGCGTCCCGAGAGGGCCGTAACATAATTGGCATCCCCAGCGGGATCCGTCCCCTTGTTAAGTATGTTTGACAGGGGTGGTGAAGTGGCGTAATCCCTGTATATAATTCCCCCTGTGTGACGATTGTGACGTTATACGTCCTGTGCGGTGCTCAAGAGTGACTAAGTGCAATATTGTGCAGTGCGGTGCTCGCTGTGACTAAGCGATTAAGTGCAATATTGACTAGTGCGGTGCTCAGTGATTCAGTGCAATATTGTAGAGCGAAGTGTTTGTTGTGATTTAGTGCAATATTGTGTAGTGCGGTGCCCGAAGTAATTACGTGCAATATTGGCAAGTGAGGCGCCAGGTGCGATAAAGTGCAATAATGATGTAGAACAGTGCTCGGTGTGTTAAGTGCTAACGTGTGAGCGGTGTGTTAAGTGCTAGTTAAGTGTTCCATCTGTGACAATGGCGGAAAAAGCTACCATCGATGATCTGGACGATGTTCAGGCTTTTCTGAACAGAGAGGACTGTCTTGCCAGATTAAAATATCTGAACAAACAGGAACTCGTACTAGTGAGCGCCTACCTGGAGATCAAGATCCGTGCCAGTGATTCCCGTGTGGAGATCTTGCCAACAACGGACACCAGCGGTTTTGATCCGGTAAGGAACATCAAAATGGTCCCCAAATTCAATGAGAGGGAAGTTTCGAAGTTCTTTGCAGCCTTCGAGAAAGTCGCTGCCTCTTTGGAGTGGCCAAGGGAGAATTGGGCCATCATGATACAGTCAGTCTTGACTGGGAAGGCCCAAATCGCCTACTCCACGTTATCCCTTGACGACTCCGGCGATTATGACAAGGTGAAGAAGGTTGTGCTCATGGCGTACCAATTGGTACCTGAGGCATACAGGCAGAAGTTCAGGAACCTGAAGAAGACCTCAGAGCACACTTTCACCGAATTCGCCACCATCAAGGAGCGACTTTTTCAGGAATGGTGTGCCTCTCGGAAGGTGGAGACCAAAGAAGACCTCGAGCAGCTTATACTGCTAGAGGACTTCAAGGATTGTTTGTCTGGAGACCTGAAGACGTACTTAGAGGAACAGCAGGTAGAGACCTTGAGTGCGGCAGCCACCATGGCTGAGGAGTACATCCTGACGCATAGGCCTTCTGCTAAGTACGTCCCAAGGCATTACCAACGCCGGTTTGATAAACCTCATGAAGAAGAGGAGACCCCCGTCCCACGAAGTGCTAAGAAGACGCCCCCAAGTAGCCCTCGAAGGACAAGTCCTAGCAGTCTGAAACACCGGAGTCCGAGGAGGAATATGGTGTGCTGGACTTGTGGGCAGAAAGGGCATGTAGCTGCTATGTGCCGAGGCAGAAGAGGTGGCGGCGCACGTAGGGAGGTGATGATGATGAGCTGTGTGATACCACCAGCAGGAAGCCAGTCGACGACGACGCAGGAAGGATCAAGTTTGTTCGCCCCTCACACTTCAAGCGGGTATGTAACGAGTGATCATACTGGTAGATCTGTAGTAGTGCTCAGAGATAGTGGAGCAGCCCAGTCCCTGATCGTGAAGAACTCGTTACCCGAGCGAGTAAGTGTGGATGGGAGACCAGAGGTTGTCCTGGTTGGGTTTCCGAGAACGCAGTATATCGCCCCCTTAGTGCCGGTGCATCTCGTCTCGCCTTACTTCAGTGGCACATGTGTGTTGGCAGTAGTCGATACCCTCCCTGTGGCTGGGATTGACGTGGTACTAGCCAACGACTTGGTGACAGGTTGGAGCAACAATCTTCCCAAGGTCGTGGACGAGTCGGCCGGAACAGCAAGGTCGGAGGTAACGGCAGGCAACGGTAATATCCAGGTAAAGGCAGACTCGGATTCAAACAGGTTTAATTTGTCCTCTCACCCGCAGATCGACAGTGTTCTAGCAGAGTCTCCTGATTCTTCTCTCAAGGTTACGAGGGCAGAAGTACCTGAGCAAGAAGAGAGGCCTTGTGAGCAGGCACCCACGGATACCAACGAGTCTGGAGTGAAGGCGGATGTGTACTTGCGGTATGGCATTGTACAGCGTTCGTTGACCCGACCAGAGATTCCCCAGACATCAGAGGTATGTGAGGTGTGTTCGAAAGGTCTAGTGCCCTCTTTGGTCCAAACCAGGCTAATGGATGTAGCCGGCTATGGACATTACAGGCTCAGGAAGCTTATCCCTCGGGTGACTAAATGTTTCCTAGCAGTATTTTGTGTTATTCTCGTGTGTGGTCTCGGTAAGGATCAGTGGACGACCCGAAGGATGATGGCTCCCTTGAACATCGTGAAGAGATCCCAGGGATTAGAGACGTGTACTGCGAGGGTTGCAGTCGACGAAGGAGCCTGGAAGCCGATAGTAGATACAGGAGGTACGCGATACGATAATATGAGTGACTGTTTCCGACAGGTTGACACCCCCCACGTGATTGCTGAGCCTCAATACAACGTTATACGGAACGTTGGTCGACCTGACGTGGGCAGAGCGAATGCCATCTTCGGTGTGCAAGCAGCCCTGTTGAAACTAGGTGTAAGCCTAGTAGAGGTGTATGCAGTAAGTATTGACTTACCCACTGTCGCTATCACTCTGAATTATCAGACCCCTGTGTTCCAGGTTCCTGTCTCCCTGAAGGACCATCGGACCGGTACCAGAAATGCCGTCTGTGATCAGCCATCATCAGTGCCACGACACAGGGAAGTGTCGAGTCGCCCCAGATCGTGTCTACACCGATCCTTACTCGAGAGGTGTGAGATTATGCTCCGGATTAACATCTCGGTGGAGGTGTGGAGAAGTACATCAGGCAGGTCATTGCCTTACATCTGCAAGTTTCCTTTGTGCGAAAGTTCCCCAGTGGTACGGTTCTGTGGACAAGACAGCCTCGCCATTCCCGTTCTTAGAGTAAGTGAGTCCATTTGGAGTTGTGACGCCGTACTAATTTGGTTTGTGTTTCTTTTTATAGAACCCCAAACCAAATTCTTTTTGGTGGGGAGGTGTTACGAACCCGGATCCAGCGTCCGAGCACGGAGCAGTGACGACCGCGCCATCTGTGGGTCAGCTCCCGAAACCCCCACCAAATGGACGACGACACCTGGCGAGGACGGGATGTATTGGCCTCGAGGGCCAGTTTCTAGTCCGGTTCAGCGCTCAACACAGCCGCTGCTGACCTCTGGTGAGGTGGTGCTCAGACACCAGCGCCATCTATGGAGTGGATAGGTGGGCGTTTGTGTCTGAGCCTGTAAGTGAGGTGCCTTAGTGTGTCCGAGTTATTGATGACGTGTCTGCTTACAGAGTCGACCTGGGACTGCTGTGATGGAAGTTGAGTCAGTCTACCCAAGGCAGCCGTCTCCATACCTTGTGCTTTGCTGCAGCAGCTGTGAAGTCGTCCCCCGGAAGAACACTGTGGTGTTACCCTGCCAGTGGAGTGGCAGTAGAAGGATTACCCGGGACCGACTGCTGGAGACGATTATCCACTGGGGTATTGAGGACAGGAGAGTGATTTGTGGTATCACACGAGGCTCCTGTCTAGGGCTTTACCCTTATATCGTTCGTGGAGTGGCCTGACCAGCCTTGCTGATCCGGAACCTGCCAGCAGACCTGCTGGACTTGTGGTTGACGGCCTCCACGGCGGTGCCCCCAGTGGAACTGTGTTTTGGCTGGCCTGTGTCTGGGGTAGACTCAGCTTGGTCGAAGGATTCGTCAAGAGACCACGAGGATCAAGAGCACCGAGGACTCAGCACCGAGAGTCTGGATCCAGAGTCTTCAGCAGAAGACGATTGTGTGTTTCCCCTGTACAGTGTTAATACCCCTCCCCCTGTGCACTCTTTTATATATATTATTTATTTGGTGATGGTAACAATTATAGTCTTAAGTTCTTAACTTTCTTTCCCTTCCCCCTTTAAGTTTCTTGCGTCACGGATCACATCCCTTGAAAGCCACTACTGGCTTGGGGTCGGATACAACTTCCTCTAACAACATCAGAGTAAGAACCCCGTTGCGTCCCGAGAGGGCCGTAACACCTACACACGCTTATGGACTAGAAGGAGTACTCTAAGATGCATGCAGAGTACAAGAGGACTAGAATGGGGAGTTCTCTAGGGATCGTGTAGAGTACAACTGAGAACGTCTTCACAACGCTGCTGCCTGGATGGTGTTCCCAGCAACACGCATTTCTCTCATTTTTCTCCTGTATCACCGTTAGTGTCTCCTTTAACATCCTGATCTAGTTTAACAACTTCCTTCCTTCTCTGCTCACCTCGAATCTCTATCTTATATTCCCTCACCAGTACTTCTTCCTTTCCCCCTCTTCTCTCTCATCTCCATTTTCATCTTCCGCTTTCTCCCTGTACCTTTCATCCACCTGTTTCACATACCAAACAGAGGTCACATTCTCTCAACCCAACATCCGTTATTAAGTAGCATCTTCGACTTCTATGCGGTTAGTCTATGTGTAACACATATTATGTAATAATAATAATAATGATAATATGCACACACATAGATAATGATAAAAAAATGTAATGCAAGAAATACTACTGCATATTAAAATTCAAATCGTGTATATAATTAATATGCAATGATTAGAACTGCTTGACTCTCAATAATTAAAAGGTACTATCTACAATGAAAACTGATTAAATCTCAGCTGTGACAGAGGGACGTAGGTGGTGTTGTTGTTCAAGATTCGCTACCTGGAACAAAGTTCCAAGTAGCACGGGCTATGGCGAGCCCGTAGTGCCTTTGACGTAGGTGTAGTTCAATTTCTACAACAGTCTGGAAACAGCTTGAGATAGTGATCCTTGGAACTCGTCAGTATAGGACAGTCACACGCTTCCTCAGTGATGTTGCCCCATGCTACAATAATTAAATTCCATAATTTTCACTTCAAATTAGTATTCACACACATAAATGCAATATCTAAATATTTGGAGAAGTAGAAACAGCACTCACATAGGGGTTATTTTATTGCCTACAGCGTCACGACTTGGCGCCTATATTAATTATTACCAGAGCTCAAAATAATAACTAAAAAGGGTAAAAATGCCTGCCGAACTGGTGTCCGTGATTCTGGTAAGCTGCGTCCTCAATCTGAAGCCCGATGATGTACGAATGCTTGCTAAATTGTAAAATTTGTAGGGACCGCTTCGGAACACCGTACTCCTAGTTGATCGAAAATGGCGAGTCTCCTTCCTGCTCGAAAGTCGCGCATGTGCATAGCTCCCAGTAGGGGCTCGAGCATAAATTATATTTATTTATTAAAGCTAAATAGGGAAGGAAGTGTTTATGAAAACTGTTTATATATAACCAAATTCATTATGTGGTGATGTTTGATTCTCACAGTGCAGATCAGTTAATGTAGACTGCACAAATAAAACGAGAATCCTTTGGAGGTGGAAATGATTTTAGATTATGATACTATTTACTAGAGCAGCGATCAAGCTGGGTAAAGGAATTTCAGTAAACTTTTGTATAACTAAATAATGTAAACCTATTACTAAATAATTATCCCTAATAAAGGAAAGTAAATGGTTGAACTTCTATTAGATCTACAGATATGTGGAAATTTATTCTCCGTGGGTGGCTGACGCAACAATGCACAATTCTAGGAGAAATTACATGATGTTCCACATCCTAATGCAGTGAATTCTATGATACTAAACTACGGATTAGTAGTATTAGTTAATTACAACAATTAGTACAGGAAATACATCCCATTGTACTAAGAATTAGTAAATGAGTATGAAGCCTAATACAGGAAATAAATCCTATTGTATTAGGGATGAGAATAACTGTTGGAAATTTCCAATAATAAGACCTAACCTAACCTCTCTTTACAATTCTAGGCCTAATATATGCTATCGTAGGCCTAATATAGTACATATATGTGCTATACTATGTCTAGGAATATTTATGTTTGATTTTAGCTTTATCTTTCGTGACTGTAAAATAAATAATACAAAAGTGATTTACAGCCGGCCCATCACTACATATTGGTACTTTGGACCCGATAGTTACTATAAGGACTATCGTTTCAGGAGAATAGATTGAATAAGATTACATAAAACAAATAATTACACTTTAATTCCCGTTTTAATTGCACATTCATTGCTAATAAAAAAAAAAGAAACAAAATTACTAAACAAAAATCAGGGAACTAGAGTCCCCGTATTTAGGACGCATAAGTCATTAGAATTAAACAAATCAGATTTCAGTTTCCCAACGTTATTAAAATGTATTTAATCTAATACAAAATGTTTTCTTAATTTCATATGTAAATTAGGGAAATATTGTTTTTCAGGAACTAAATATATATTTTCATGGCAGTAGTCTGTTCCTGGGACGGCAAAAATGTGAATCTGTTATAATATTCCTAAAAAAATGTAAACGCAGCGAAGAGAGATTAAAATGTTTATGTTGTGTTTGGCGATGTGTTTTATGTGGTGTGTTTATTAGGTGCTCAATAGGGAGTATTTAAGAGGTGTTCTGTGTTTATCTAGGGACTCTAAATCTTCGCTCCAGGCATTGTTATCCAGCCATGCACAGAGATAATATACAACTCCTCACAGAAATCTTACATATAGGACAAGAAACATACAATCTACAGCTGTTAATCACCCTTTGGCATAAATGGCAATGAATAGGCAGACTAACTAGCAAAAACTGCCACTGCTTTACCTGTTGTACAGGTTAAAATACCTCCAAGTTTTTCACAGATTAAGGAGCAAATCAAGAATAAAATACTCCCAACTATCAAAAGTCGCCACAGAGCCAAAGTAGCGGAAGGAAGATCCACTGCGATATGGTACGAACAAGCCACTGGGTACTACTCTTTCAAGCCTGGCAAAAAGATATCCAGAGACTATTGCAGTAGCCGTACACAGACTCAGACTTGGTTACAAGTGCTGCTGGGAGGTAATGAACCCAATAGTTAAAGAGTGTCACATCTGTGGAACAGATGCAGAGGCGCCACTATTGCACTACTTACTGGAATGTGAAGCTACTGAAGCCCTGCGCATCAAACTCAACATTAATCCAACGACAGCAGCTGCATTAGATGCACATTCCACAGCGACTACAATGATTAGAAAAGCAGTTGAAGAATGGGACACACTAGTGAACACTGTGCATCTATATCCAACACCAAGATTATGTTATTAAAACAAGACTAAAACCAGTGCGCTAAAACAGAAGCGAAAAAGAAGTAGGGGAAAAGGAGGAGACCCCACCACCATTTAAAACTTTGACCCAAGTAACAAGGTTATCGCGAGTAACCGAGCTCAATTACGGGCTCACCATAGCCCAGTGCTACATGGACATTTCGTTCTGAGTAGCTTAATCTAAAACAACAACAACAACAACGTTTATCTAGCCATCTCTCCTCCCTCTCCTTCTCCTTCTCCTTCTCCCTCTCCCTCTCCTTCTCCTTCTCTCCTTCTCCCTCTCCCTCCCATTCTACATTTCATCATCTTGTCCATCCTTTTTTGTGATCGTTCATTTGTATTTTTCCCCACAAAATCCTTCATCTCCTAATTCTTCTAATCCTGGGGGGAGGTGTGACAGTGTCCTGGGGGGAGGTGTGACAGTGTCATGGGGGGAGGTATGACAGTGTCCTGGGGGGGGGGGTGACAGTGTCCTGGGGGAGGTGTGACAGTGTCCTGGGGGAGGTGTGACAGTGTCCTGGGAGGGGGGGGGGAGGGGTGACAGTGGTCCGAAAAAAGAGGCGAGAAGAAGAACAAGGCAAAATTTTTATCAAAAAGGATTTTCATGTAAATTACGCTGGAGGAGACTCTGAGGCCAAAAGCGAGAGGGAGATAAAGAGGTTTTATTAGAGGGACGAGAGAGAGAGAGAGAGAGAGAGAGAGAGAGAGAGAGAGAGAGAGAGAGAGAGAGAGAGAGAGAGAGAGAGAGAGAGAGAGAGAAATATTCTCTAAGAAATATCCATTAAGAAATAAATATTCTTTTCCGTGAGCACAATGAGTGGCTCTTAAAGCGTTATATTGTAATCAGCAACTTATTTACCTGGAAGTTCCTCCCGTCTGCCCCTCACTTCCTACCATCTACCTACCAGCTACCAGCTCCTGCTTGTAATAGTGTAGTAGATCTTCCCGGCACATCTTCCTCTACTCGTGAAATCCTCTTTTCCTACCGTTTAATCCACTCCTGACAGTTCGTACAATACTACAGCGAGACGAGTTCTGAAGCTAGTCATAGTTTACAGTCAGTAAGAACTAGAGATCAATCCAGACTGGTCCATCACCATCCGGGTTGACTGGTCCCTCTCCCCTTCTTCCTCTACCTTCTCTGGGGAAGTTTGCTGTAGGGGGGAGGACTGCTTCTTTCACACCACCAGGACTACTTCTTCTACACCTCTTTTACACCACCAGGACTACTTCTTCTACACCTACAATTAGGTGAGTACTTCTTCTAGTCACCCTAAGGACAGTGTTGACATCTCTACCACCAGTCTTCCTATCTACATGTGTTAAGGGTCCCCTAACACCTTCCAGTTGGCTCGACAGCGCCTCTGGATCTCTTGCACAGAATGGGGACAAGGAAAGATAAGTTTCCTTTGGTCTCAACACTTGATACACCTTGTCTATTGTGGGTTCAGTACATCTAACAAAGTCTTGTCAACACCATCACTAATTTTTTTTATAAATTTAGTTCCTCTACTTACTTGGACTATAAGGTAGAGTGGTAGTCTCAAAGCTTGCAGGTTGGCAATGCATTCCTGACCATCCAAGTGGTCAGGCACCATTTCTATATTCTACCCTATCTTAAATCCTTATCCTTTCCAAGTGCTATATAGTTGTAACAGCTTAGTTCTTTCATCTGATAATTACCTTGATTTACCTTACCTGGTCAGCTCCAGCAATGAGTGTCTTCTGCACCATTTTTTCAAACACAAGATATAATCAAATTAATCTTCACATGGCCTTTTCATCATCACAAGGTTTTTTTTTCTCCCGGACAGGCCCCCAAATTCTCTTTTATTCTCTTGTTACGATTAGAGGGTCGTTTGTAGCTCCTGTGTCTTCTCCACTGAAAATGTAAAAAATCTGTAAAGTTATAGCGTCTAGGGGCGGATTTTGGGGAGGACAAACACCTAATGACAAAATAAAATTAAAATATGTACAGTATAACAAAAGTTAATTTGTATTAAACATTAACAGGTTCACTGTTATAAGTAAACTTATAACAATGCACCTAAGTACAACCCATTATCAAGTGACAAATACCAAGTCATAAGTAATAAATGCTAAACTATAAATTCACATTCACATCTACAATCCACATTAAATCTGGTGACTCTGGATACTGTTACTTAAGGAACTGAAAAAAATTGTATTTACAGTGTATTTAATAAGTATAAAATCTACAGTATTTACATGATTTGTTTCAACACTGAAACTGTTCACAAAACCCTTTGACAGATCATTCCGTTATACTGTAATCACTATCCATTTTAATATTAATTTACCAAGTGTCTATTTACGAATGAACAATCCCCAAATAAACCAATTTTCCTATTCCTAAGAGGAATTCTTAGACAGGCATAAGAATCATTTTAGATGATTCCTATCATCTTCCCTAGCTAACTAAACACAGAACCTAACGTAAGTTAGGCTCTCTTCTAACCTAAGACGCTCTCTTCAGCCCTTTACTGACCTCGGCCAGATATAACCTTTGGCAGTTGTCACGCCACACTAACGGCAACCTCGAAGATTTGAATTGAATTAAAATAAAGCGATGCAGCGCCCAATTATTGGTTAAACAACGGATTAAACTAATAATGGGTCGGCAATTCGGCTCCCCCCCTCCGCCTCCTCTCCCACTCCCTCCAGCTCAGTATTTTGGAGAAAAAAATGAGGAAACGAATCTTTTCAGAGTCATAACACTGGTTCCCATAACAGTTCCTTACCTTGCAGCGCCATCTGTACCGTTGGCAGTGGCAACTGGTATTGATTGCTATCATTTGCATCGCCCTGGTTGAGTGCTATCGTATTGCATCGCCCTGGTTGATTGCTATCATATTGCATCGCCCTGGTTGATTGCTATCGTATTGCATCGCCCTGGTTGATTGCTATCGTATTGCATCGCCCTGGTTGATTGCTATCGTATTGCATCGCCCTGGTTGATTGCTATCATATTGCATCGCCCTGATATCACCTTCCATCTTCTTGTATTGTCTTGTATTATCTAGTATTAGCTAGTGTCATGACTAGCTAATATATCATCACGTAGTGTAACGTTATCATCACATGATAACGTTAATCATTATGTGGTGTTATCTGTTTGCAATTTAGCAATACATAGCACTTGGTATTAACTGTGGTAACTAGGTATCATTTGGTGTCATTTGGTATCAAGTAAGATTCCAAGATACCATTTGATATCAAGTGGAATAATCAAGTATTATCTGATATCAAGTGGAATAATCAAGTATTATCTGATATCAAGTGGAATAATCAAGTATTATCTGAAATCAAGTGAAATAATCAAGTAATATCTGATATCAAGTGGAATAATCAAGTATTATCTGATATCAAGTGGAATAATCAAGTATTATCTGAGAAAATACTACTGACGCTATACAATGGGATCGATCCTGCGTGCCTGGACTTCCCCAGCACGCTGGTAGCAAATGGTTTGGATCTACGAGGTAACAAGAGCAAATTTCATTAGCAGTGTATTTGTGAAGAGCTAAATGTTGCGTTATAATTGCTTCAGTTTATGCCTGGACAGCGCTTGCAAATATTCCCTGAATTATGCTACTCTCTAAGTTCACGCTCCAGTGCCCCCCCTCTTGCTAACTTGTAGCGAACTTGGTGCTAAGTTATGGCTAAATTTGGGTATAAGTTTGATGCTCTGGTTAAAGTTTGTTCCGAATTACAGCTGCTTTTAAGGGGTTTAATTTAGCTAAAATTTTGAATCAAGTCAAGGCTTTTCCGCGAAAGTTTTGGAGACGGAGAAACACTGAAGAAAATCTTTAGTTGTAGCTTTGTGTCAGTCATTGTTTGACTGTCTGTCTCTTTCTCCCTCTCTCTGAATGGGAAGTAGAAAGATGGAATCTTAATGTAGTTTATCTACTGGAAGCGAATCTTAATGTCGTTTATCTACTGGAAGCGAAATATGGATACAGTGCAAGGAATTCAGGTATTTTTCCCTTGGTAATAAGAAAGGTTGCCTTAATAGGAAAATACGAAATTAATATTATTATTATACTTAATATTAAATACGAAAGTACTTAAGGAAATTCCTGTTTCAATTCTTTCTTCGTGGTCTGATACTCTCATATTATATATCTATATACATGCATAGATACATACATACATACATACCATACATACATGTCTGGGAGCCAAACAGGCACGTTAACATCTCAAAAAGAGTCCTGGAGTTACTGAAAATGAGTTTCATTAGACTATTAGTGCAGGCAGCTTTAAGCCTGACGTAGGCACAGCTGCCTGGCTGATCACAATTTTTCGGTGTAAAGTGTCGAGCTTCCCTTTGAAAACATTGGAAACAAATACCTTCAGCAATTTCGAAGTGTAAATTAGCGAAGCAGGTGATTCGGCCGCGCTTCGGGAAGTACCTGGCTTTTGGTCCCGACCAAACGGGTGTTTGGCAGTTTATCCGTTGGGAGGGGGGATGGGGGAAGTGTGTGTGTGTGTGTGTGTGTGTGTGTGTGTGTGTGTGTGTGTGTGTGTGGAGTGTGTGGATCAGCCCATGGGATTGTTTGTACACAATGCCTCTTACTTGAACTACCTGTAATCTGCTCGCATATGTTTTATTCTACACTCTAATACAATTACTACAACAACAGCAACAACTACAACACAAACAATTAATACAAACATTGCAATATAGTGCACCATAAAAAGCATCTAGCAAAGCAGCAACCGTCACTCTAGGTCATCATAGATGATGACTGATGGCCGCTGCCACTCTCCATCGATAGTGCAATTTGCCAACAGCCAATTACAATTGCATGCAACAGCAATATGCAACAGGAGGAAGTGTAATTAACAAGGGCATTATCTATCAAGCCACTGTGATATACCTACTCTCTCTCTCTCTCTCTCTCTCTCTCTCTCTCTCTCTCTCTCTCTCTCCCCGCCCCCACATTTCATCCCTATTCTCCTGATTACGTCTCGTATGCTCAGTTATCTTGTCAATAAAATCTCGTGATCCCTAATATAAATTTGTCAAGCCTAAAAAAGTAAAATTTTTTGCAAATTTCCTGAAAATTCGGTGGGCGGCCGAGACAGGCGGTCCCTAACTCAATTTGGGAGTGTTGAAAAGGGTGGGAATCTCTGGAAGGGGAATTGGAGAGAGAGAGAGAGAGAGAGAGAGAGAGAGAGAGAGAGAGAGAGAGAGAGAGAGCCTAGCCCTCTCACTCCATTACCTGTTCTCCTGACCCTCTCATTCAGCTACTTATTCTCTCTCTGCCACTCTTCTTATGCTACCTGCCAGCCCTATTCTACCCTCTCTTCACTCTCTCACAGCCCTCTTTTTTCCTTTTCAGTCCTCTACTTCTCCCTCGCTCTTCTCGTTTTGCTTCCTATATCCACTCTCTTCTAGTCGGCTCTCCCCTTCACTCTCCCTCTCTCTCTCTCTCTCTCTCTCTCTCTCTCTCTCTCTCTCTCTCAAAGCGGGTGGTGTGGCGGGGTCCTGAAAGCCGGTTCGGAACACGTACTTTAAAGGGACCTATTGATCTGTCCTCGTCCTGACCTCCTGTGACGTCATCTCCTGACATCCCCTCTCCCCCCTTCTGGTGACATTATCGCTTGACCCACCTGTGACGTCATCTTCCGCTTTACCTCGTTGATGTCACCAGAGGTCAGCTCTCCGTGATCTTCCTGGTGACATCTGACTCCAATAATCTCTGTGGCAACTGACATCCGTAGCGATATCTCTTGCCTCCTCTGACACCAGTAGCGACATCTCCTGTCTCCCCTGACATCCGTAGCCACAAGAATACTCAATTATTAACTCTTCTTCTCCTCCGATCGACCTCTGATACTTCACTATACTGTCACCCATCTATACGTCAGTGATAATACACCAATACTACACTGATTATACACTTATACCAAACAGATAATACCCTGATACTCAGATATGTAATACAACCGAGTATTAGGGCAGAATTTTGTCAGTCCGCGGATCTGAACGCGACAGTATTAATAGATAATATTAGTGTTTCTGTGCGTCCATTTCAAGCCTAACTTTTGAGAGACTGCAAATGTACAATACTTTGGTTGAGCGCGGCGCTCCCAAGCGGTTAAGCGCGGCGCTCTCAAGCGGTTGAGATCGGCGCTCTCAAGCGGTTGAGCGCGGCGCTCCCAAGGATGGCGTGAAATATTGCTTACATATCGCATATTTCGTCTGTAAGTTATTGAGTCGCGTATTTTGTATGAGGTGTTTTCCAATAGGATGGGAGAGAGAGAGAGAGAGAGAGAGAGAGAGAGAGAGAGAGAGAGAGAGAGAGAGAGAGAGAGAGAGAGAGAGAGAGAGAGAGAGATAGAGAGTAACACTAAAACATTATATGTTTCCTCACGTCCGAAATATAAGGCAAACTGTCCAAGTAAGATTTCTGTCTTACCTGAGAGATGATATCTGTCCTGATTTGGACAGTGTACCAGGGTGTAGTGGATTGTTCTCCTGTATAACACGAGAAGCTAAGGGTGTAGTGAATTGTTCTCCATAACACTGAAGCTAGAGTGTAGTGAATTGTTCTCCCGTACAACAAAATCATCGGGAAGATCCAGGGGGCGCTACCTGCTACCATCCTGGGGAGATAATTAATCAGTAAGCCTCAGATAAGAGAAGGAAGAGAGCGGAGAGGAGACTTCTACACGTGTGGAAGAGGCGAGGAAAGAAGAGATCGCGTCAGAGAAAGCAATACGTGCAAGGAACAGGTAAAAAGACACACACAATGATCGTATTTTGAAGTATATGTGGCAGGGGGGTGGGGTTAGAGGGAATAGAAGACTATCAACGCAACTCATTTCTAGACTATTATATGCACCACAGTAGTGGACTATCAGTAGACTATGTCTGTCTCTTCTATCTCTCCCTATCTGTATGTTTTTCTCTTCTACCTCTCCCTGTCTGTATGTCTGTCTCTTCTACCTCTCCCTGTCTGTATGTCTGTCTCTTCTATCTCTCCCTGTCTGTATGTCTGTCTCTTCTACCTCTCTCTCTCTCTCTCTTCTATCTCTCCCTGTCTGTATGTCTGTCTCTTCTATCTCTCCCTGACCGAAGCCTACGTCTCTTAGGTCAGCCGGAAACACACAAGCTTACCGCAATGTTTTCAACGTTGTTAGAGGATCGCAGGATGCAATAACAGAAAATTGAAGTCGTGACAACGTTGAACCAATCTCCCTTCACCCCCTCCCCCCCACACCTCCCCCACACTCCCCCACACCTCCCCACACCTCCCTACACCTCCCTACACCTCCCCCACACCTCCCCCCAAAATAAAACATGTTGCAGATGGTCATTGAGAGGTTATGTATTGGCCGAGGCTCTGTATCTCTGTTGTTTTTGTAGTTTCTGTCTGCCTCTTTCTGCTCGACTCTCTCTCTCTGTGTTTCTCTGCGCTTCATGTCAATAATTTGTTTTTAAGCACAGCTAAGTTTAATGGGGAATAATATTGATGTTGCTAAATTAATTTTTATCTGGTAGGTGCTGTTGTTCCACATTATCTCGCGCTCTATTACTTTCTCTTTGTCTCTCTGTCTCTCAGCTTCAAATTGTTTGAAAGGCGGGGCTTGGGAGGTAGCGCGCTACCCTGCAAACACATCTAGATGAGAAGACACACGGAAAAGAAGACAATGTTCCCAATACAGCTGTGATGACCGGAAAGGTCAAGGCCGGAAAGTGAAGAGACGGCGACGTTTCGGTCCGTCCTGGACCACTAGCAAGCCGCGTAAAACCGTTACACGACTTCATAACGGTCCCAGGACGGACCGAAACGTCGTCGTCTCTTCACTTTCTGACGTGAGGTTTGGTCATCATATATCTTCAGCCACGTTATTGTGATTCATCGTCTCAATGAAAGCTTTAGCACCTTAAGCGGCGCTAAGAACCAAGCCTACACGACATAAAAGCTTAAACAACTTTAAATTGGCGCCAAGAACCGAGCCTACACGACATATTTACGTCGTTTCTGCACCCTCTCCGTCGGTATCGCCAAACGCAACTTTAAAATGCGATCCGGACTGACGGTTTTGGTATAGATTTTGTCCTAATGTGAAGAAATATTAACCATGTCCCTTCAGGTGAATCATTTTTAATTATACTGGTGTAATGTGCATTGTCGAGTGTAGTAATGATGGACACAGTTACTGTGAAATGTATCGTGGAAATAAATTTGTATTTTTGTGTATATATTTTTGTTATTATTTTGATCAAAAAGATAGTTTATGTATTATTTGACATGTATAATTGTCTTTCGGTTGAATAATTACCTTCCAGTGGAATGATTAGACTTTTATTCCACTGTGATTTAATTATTTCGATGGAATATCAGCAAAATAAAACTGCAGTTGCCACTAGTTGTATTACCATAATTACTACAATAACTAACACTTCTGATAACAATACTACTGCCACTATTATTACTACTACTACTAGTAGTAGTAGTAACCTCTCTCAATTTCTAACAGTAATTGCTTGTAAGGTATGTGCCTATCATGGGTGGGTCGGGGGGTTGGAATCAATAAAACGAGTGCCACTTGACACGGTGTCAAAGCGACCCCCACGACGAGTCTTGCGGTATCACATAACTCGACTCTGAATTGTTTTCGTTATTTTTCCATTACATAGCGAATAATGATAGAGGAGGAGAGAGAGAGAGAGGGAAGGGGAGAGAGTGATGGAGGGAGAGAGGGGAGAGAGAAGGGGAGGAGAAAGAGAGAGAGAGAAACACCGCAAAAAATAATAAAAAAAATCACATTTTCACCACACCACAAAAGTTAAAAAAAAAAAAAACATATTTCAACATACCTATAAGCCTTAATACCCAGGTACACGCCCACCAGAGGGCCCGGGTTCGAGGCTCGAAAGCCACTATACACTTCAGAAGACCCGGGCTGCAACTAAGTGCTGGATATTCCAATAACCCAAGTTGGGATTCGAACCTCCCGCGTTCGTTAGGTGCGTTGAGCGCTATGCCACAGAGCCATGACGGCAGAAGAGTAATGGAGACCGTATTTCAACTAGAACAAGTCGATATCCGGATCCAATTCAGGCATATTTCATCAAGCTCTTGGTCTCCGGCTGCGAAATATTCCAATGTTTCAGTGAGATACACGAGGGTGGTTCCTCCTCCTGGTTGTTGGTTGTTGGTGTTGTGGTTGTTGGTGTTGTGGTTGTTGGTGTTGTGGTTGTTGGTGTTGTGGTTGTTGGTGTTGTGGTTGTTGGTGTTGTGGTTGTTGGGGGTGTGGTTGTTGGGGGTGTGGTTGTTGGGGGTGTGGTTGTTGGGGGTGTGGTTGTTGGTGTTGTGGTTGTTGGTGTTGTGGTTGTTGGTGTTGTGGTTGTTGGTGTTGTGGTTGTTGGTGTTGTGGTTGTTGGTGTTGTGGTTGTTGGTGTTGTGGTTGTTGGTGTTGTGGTTGTTGGTGGTGTGGTTGTTGGTGGTGTGGTTGTTGGTGGTGTGGTTGTTGGTGGTGTGGTTGTTGGTGGTGTGGTTGTTGGTGGTGTGGTTGTTGGTGGTGTGGTTGTTGGTGGTGTGGTTGTTAGTGCTGTGGTTGTTAGTGCTGTGGTTGTTAGTGCTGTGGTTGTTAGTGCTGTGGTTGTTGGTGTTGTGGTTGTTAGTGCTGTGGTTGTTGGTGTTGTGGTTGTTGGTGTTGTGGTTGTTGGTGTTGTGGTTGTTGGTGTTGTGGTTGTTGGTGTTGTGATTGTTGGTGTTGTGGTTGTTGGTGTTGTGGTTGTTGGTGTTGTGGTTGTTGGTGTTGTGGTTGTTGGTGTTGTGGTTGTTGGTGTTGTGGTTGTTGGTGTTGTGGTTGTTAGTGGTGTGGTTGTTAGTGTTGTGGTTGTTAGTGTGGCTGTCAATGTTGCCATATGTCGCTCTCTAGTTGGTCTTTGTGGCTATTTGTTATTCCTTTTGTCCTTCTCTTATCATCATCTTCACCTGTCTCTTCCACTTTACCCACATTCCCCACTCATCAAACAACTACCCCATTCCCCCACTCACCAAACAACTACCCCATTCCCAACTCATCAAACAACTACCCCTACACCATCAAGATATCTCAAACAGTTTCCCTCAATCAAAGTTCTTTCAATGCAAATTTGATTTTTGCAACATAACTGGAAAAACCAAATCAAGATCAGAAATGAACGCAAACACTCGCTACTCGTCTCAAAGCGCAGCTCATATTGCACATCATCTTACAGCGAGGAGGGAAAGGATTTCGTGTTTGTTCTCTATGCTTAGAAGTCATGTGTGTGTGTGTGTGTGTGTGTGTGTGTGTGTGTGTGTGTGTGTGTGTGTGAGGGAACCTTTAAATACGTCCTCCCCCCTCCCTCCCCCACCCGCAGCCTCGTCCCCTACCGACTCATCTTAGATCGCAATTCATTACACACTGTTTTGTTTCCTGGATGGCTTGTTACCGTGTCAATGGCATAGTTGTCGCCACACCTCTCACGACGTCTGCTGGCCGCCGTGTTGTGATTCGTCTCTACTTGCTTCTTATCTTGCTGTCTCCTTCCCTTCTTCTTCTCCTCCTTCCCTTTCCTCTTCCCATTTAGCTGCACCGGACCACGATCCAGGACCACGGGTCGTAAAGTTCACTTTGGTCTGCCCCATAAATCCTCCCTCCCTCTCTCTCTCTCTCTCTCTCTTATCCACCCTCTCTCTTCCTCTTTCATTACACACTTTCTTCCCTTCTTTGTCATTTTCCACTGCCTCCCTGCATCACTCCCTCTATCTTCTTCTCCACTCAATTCTCTCTCATCTCACCTCATAATCCTCTCCTCTCTCTCTCCGTCCGTCCATTCATATTTCTATCATTATCTGTTAACCTTCACTTTAAGTCTCTAACTGTCTTCTCATTCTTTCTCTCTCTTCTATATCACCTCCTTGTTGTCAGTCGTCTCTTTCTTCTACCCAACTTTATCTTCCATTTCTTCTGTCTCACAGATTTCTTCCATCCGGTCAATTCTTCTTTCTCTTCTATCTCTTCATATTCTCGTTGCTCCTATTTCCTTTCTCTTTCCTCTGATATTCTCTCCCCCCCACCATGTTCTCTCTCTCTCTCTCTCTCTCTCTCTCCTCTTCCTCCTCACATAATCTTCTAATTTCCAGGAATTTTAAAAAGAGCCAAAAAAAATGATGTTCAACTTACTAGATGAACGAGGGAGCGATTATATTTTTAATTTCGGGGGCTAATTAATTAGGGGGAAGTTTTCTTGATCGATGCGAGAACGATTTTTTAGCCCCCTTCCCTGGTAGTTCATGCCTGAGGTATCCTGAGAATGTTTAGGGCTCTGAAGTATATAGTGTAAGACTATGTTAAGGTGGAGCACCTTATAAGGGCACTCACACTTCGTCCCAACGTCTGAGTGCCTCAAAGTTGGAAGTGTATCACCATATTTAGCGTGTGAGTGTCTCCACTGTAGTACATCACTATGTGCTACAGTACTCATACTATGCAACAGTACAGTGGTGCAGAGCACTGTACACAGTTACCTCTAAGACTGATCATGGAGTTCAGCCACTGATTTTATTTATTATTTTCCTTAAACATCCTGTATATGTAAACTATATATGTAAAATATTTAAACTTTACATGTAATCAACGTTCCATCCTTCACCATGATGATCAAGGTGTATGATAATGGCTATAACATGAGAGATTCATGCAATTAAATGACTTTAATTCATGAATTAAATAATTCATGCAATTAAATTAAATGGCATTAAATGGCATGGCAGATCTGCATATGACAAATACAGATCCTATGCACAAGTATTTGCATCAATATACTTGATACAAACCAAATAATGATCCTGTACAACAAGACCTTAAATGACTATGAACTTGTTGAGAGAAGTATAATTAGGAATGTGTATAATACAAGAGTCTATCTGGAGGGTTCTTTGCTCACATCTTAGTGCTGTGTGATAAGACTAAAATGTGGTGGGATCCACTTTTTAATGCAAGACGTACATTAAGCTAAGTAGATGAGAGGCAGGCCTGGTAGATGAGTGAGGCAGGCCTGGTAGATAAGTGTGGCAGACCTGGTAGATAAGTACAACAGGAGGGATGGAGAGTGAGCTTGGACAAAGAGACAATGAACAACTGGGCCTCAGCACCCTGTCCTGTGTATACAGAAAAAGGTTGGTTCAAAATGCCATGACAATGTGTAAAGCTTGAGGCGTGATGAGACGACGAGAGCGTTGATGATGAGAAAAAGAATAGGACTTTATGGATACAAAGAGAACGAGAGAGAGAGAGAGAGAGAGAGAGAGAGAGAGAGAGAGAGAGAGAGAGAGAGAGAGAGAGAGAGAGAGAGAGAGAGAGAGAGAGAGAGAGAGAGAGAGAGAGAGGCCAGAAAGCGCGAGACTGGTGACCGTAAAAGATGTGTGAAAGATTTATTAAACATACAAAAAACAAAGACCGAATGAGGAGATAGCGGGAAAAATAAAGTTAAGTTATTCTGAAGACAGGAAGCTCTTTGGGAAAGAAAAAGGAAGCCTAACAAGGAGATTGTTCAATAGGCACGGAGTGCGCCGAGAGAGAGAGAGAGAGAGAGAGAGAGAGAGAAAGAGAGAGAGAGAGAGTGTCTCCATTCGTCAGTCTGATTAAAAAATCTTCATCGCTTGCCAGACTTGGATGAGGCTTCACAATATCACCAAAATGATACAGAAAAAGGTTTCACCATTCATCTGTGCGCGCTAGTGACTTTATCGCTCTCCAAGCTTGGCGAAGAAAAGCCTCGGTACTCGACAAGCTTGGTAAAGATAAGCTTCTACACTCTCCAAGCTGGGAGAAGAGAAGCTTCACCACCCTCCACAAATTCAAGACAATATCTCCCATGGCCTTCGAGAACCCTTTTGTTTCCTGTTTGTTATCACACCTCTCTGATCTCTGGCTCTCGTCCGAGGCTGCAAGCGACTCGGCCGAGGCTACCAGCGACTCGGCCGAGGCTCTCAGCGACTCGGCCGAGGCTACCAGCGATTCGGCCGAGGTTCTCAACGACTTGTGTGACTTAAGAATGACAATCACAATCAGTTGTTATGAGGTTTCGGTGCTTACGGTCCGCCATATACACTTCACGTGTCCAGGTGTTATGTCCGTCTCTCTCTCTGTCTGTCTCTCTCTCTCCCCTACTAGTCAGATATGGAGGCAAGTCGGGTCATCCACCAGGTACAATAATGCTTGAGCCAGACTAATAACTCCAGCATCAAGTTTAATTACACGAATTTGTCGCTGTTCTTGTTCCCTTCAGCAAATATAGGCCAGTACCTTTTTATGCAGGTGTATTTGTTGCATTTGTTCCTTGCTATGCCTCTTTGTGTATTTCGGCCTCTCTCTTATTCATGGATATTCACAAGTCTAACCACTAAGACAGTGATTAGACTTGTGAATATCCATCTGTAAACTGTGTAGGATGTGATTTCTTATTTTGAGGCAGTCTTAAATGTTACTGATGTATATTTAGTGTTACGATTGTAGTATTGATGTATATTTAGTGTTACGATTGTATTATTGATGTATATTTTATGTTACTGATTTATATTTTGTGGTATGGTTTATATTAAATAGAGAGCACAATCATCTGTCGACCAAAACTGTCCTTTTATCAGTAAATTTGGTTTCTTGTATTTCACACCTTGTTACTTTCGCATGCAGTCAGAACTAGCCACATGTTTTCTCTTTAACAAGATGTGGCCTAATATGCAAATCTATAAATCTAAATCACTTCCCAAATGATAGGCTAGAAACTTTAAAATGCTTAAAATCTTATAAATGGTAAACATTTGTCCTTCCTGACCTCATAATCCTTGACGAGCAATAAACCTAAATGAACTAGATTTATATCTTGACTAGCTATATATAAAATATCGAAGTAGTCAAATCATCGGCTAAATGTTTCCAGTCAACCAAACAATTAGGCTACAAGTGACTTGTGTGGGCGACTCATGTACATAACGTAACCCTAGCTACAAAGAACACCAACGATCAGCTGACACCATCATTACAACACCCCAGCCCGTCCTCCAAACAAAGACCCAAAATTGATTCCATGCACCCGCCAAACCCCCTGTTTATGAATGAAAAGCCGTTTACACACGACTCAGAACTGCTGACGTTCGAACATATCCGGAACAAGTGCTTCACTGACGAATTTTGTTCGAACCACAACGCTATAAATGCTTCACCCACGTACTACAAATACAAATAATCGCCAACAGAACCTAAACACCTAACCTAACCTATGCCTATATATGCACAATATGCTAATATATTATAATATTAATTTATACTTGAGAAAATTCCCGTTTTGAATGAACAGCATGTTAAAATTTATGAATGCGTCTGTCGGGTTGACCGCTGTATGTAATGGACTTGAGTCGAGGACGGGTTGCAACACCCAGCCCTCGCCACGAGGCGTCAAGTCTAACTCAAACGTCTAATTTAGTCATCATCCTTGCTCAAACTGGCATCAACACACTTCCAGCCTTACCCAATCCTCAGCACCGAGGCGCCACTGAGTAACGAGTCTCCCAACACTTCCTCTTGTGCAGTCATCGGGAGAAACCCTTCACACAAACTACACGTACCTTAACGAAGAAGAAGAGATGGCCTTTGACACCCTATCAATCGTCTGGAGATCACAGAGTGTCGATAGACACTCGGCGTGGCTTTCGCCTTCCCCAGAGGAGACGTCAGCGGCCCCAGAGGGACGCCAGCGGCTCCGGCAAACGTCTGCTCTACAGTGCGAGTACTATCCACCAACAGGCGGCTCATAACCTCCCGGGGCTTAGAGTTTTTTCCCCAACAAGGGAGCGACTTCAACAAGCAGTTTCGCAAGTACTTCCGAACCTGTAAATCTTTTCTCAATATTTGGCGCCTTTGTTTACATATATTAATCCGTTTACGACCATCCAAACTCCCCAATAGAATGTTATTATTGTTATAAATTTTATAATATATGTCAAGCATATATTATATGGAGTGATATATATCCGAAGCACTGTTATTCTCAGTGCTTCGGAGCTCATAAAATGCTTAATATATGTAAAAAAGGCCGCCGCAGATTTAGAAAAGTTGTGTAGGTTTGGCAGTACTTGCGTAACTGCTTGTTGAATCTGGCAATGACGTATGTGATCATACGGAAGAGAAACTCCAATTTGTGTTTCGTCATTCCCTCAAAAGCGTACATTTATTAGACATTTGTAGGAGCACTTACCAATTTAACACAACAAATAGCGATTTAAAAAATTGTTAAGTGTAAATAAAAGTATTCCGAATTGCGAAGTCAGTTTTCTTTATTTAATATACAATTTTAAAGGGTGCCACCACTACTCCTTCCACCACAACCACAATCTCACCACAACCACCATTACTAGTCCACCATTAATACACCACCAACCAGTAGCACAGCACTGTATAATATAACAACTACTACCACCTACTTCCCCACCAGTCACCATCATCACCATCGCCACACAACCACTACAGTGGAATATAACCAGGGCAGTGACGATAGTCCTCTATACAAAGGCATTATCAGACAGTGCCCGTTACTTGCTTATCAAGCAACATGGGGTAGATACACAATGATAAAGTTGGCAGCAGAACATCTGCATAGAAGAGCCTCAATGACAACAACGATATGAATTCAGGAACGTCAAATTCTGCCCAAAAGAATCTCCATAGAATTCTATGTTCGAACGACAGTGATCAGTGAGGACACAGATGGGTTGGTAGAATGCATAGTTTTGGACTGCCAGGAAGACTTCGACATAGTATCCTACTTGAGACTGGTTGAAAAGTTAAAGAAACAGACAAGCGTCTGTTGTCTGTTCAACAGACCCCTGTTGACAAGAATCAACAGGGAAGATGCTTCAAGAGATAGAGGAGTACCTAAGCAAAATAACTTTTTAAAAATCATGGAAAAAGGAGAGGCTTGATAATGGCGAGATGTTACCAGCGAGGTTCCACAGGGTCAATATTAAAGCCTATTTGTTTACGATCTATCGAAATAATTTTTTCAGAGGAAATAGACTGCTTCTCATTTTTTTTCTCACATGATACAACAAATTTTATGTTGTTATAATATAGTGTACGACTGCAAAAAAAGTACAGGACGACCTACACAAACTGGGAAAAGTATAAACAAATTGCTAGCTGATACTTGCTATCAGAATTTAATTCAAGCAAGTTAAATGTAATGGAACAGTGTGCTGGGAACAAGATACTTAATATGAAGAACAGGTCGAAAGAGAAACGTTTCCTGGAATATCGTTAAAGAAAATGAATTGTGTTAACTTCACACACAGCACCTGTCTCCCGAAGCCAACATCAAGCGGATATCATCAGCTGCATGTGCAAGATTGGCTAACATATGGACTACCTGAAGATATTTGAGCAAGGACTCATTTTAGGCTCCTGTATTATCACATATGTCGGATATATTCTGGACTATGCGGAGTCCGAATGGAGTCCTTATCTTGATAAACACAACGGGAACCCGAAAAAGCCCAGAGGTATGTCAGCAGACTAGTACCGGATATAAGAGGTATCAGTTACGAGGAAAACCTAAAGAAATTTAACCTTACATTATTGGAAGAGAGAAGAATCAAGGGAGACATGTTCACCACATAACAAATCCTCGGGGGGGGGGGGGGGAAAGGGGGGAATATACAGAGCAAACAAGGAAACAAAGACAATATTTGGCATGAGTAGTTCCAAAATATGGGGACACAGATGAAAAGTACAACAATGAGCCATAGACACTGAAAATACTTTTCAAGTGTCATAAAAAATAACATATGACAATAAGGTATGTGATGCAGAGAGACTCTATTGTCTATATACAATTAACAGGTAGATATGACAGAGCCCAATAGGCTCAGGAAACCACACAACTACCACACTACCAGCACACTTACAGCACAACCACCACAACTACCACACAACCACCACAACAACCACAACCACCACAACTATCAGACAACCAGCACTAGCCCACCATAACCACACCACCACCAGTGTCCACCACCGAGGAATCCTGATACATCTTGACTCTGTTGTTCCTCTCTTGACTCTTCTTGAGTGCCTCTCGCTGCTCGCTTGTCAGTCTCTGCTTCCTCTTGAAGAACCCGACCTGAGGCATCATAAGGTAGAGTCAGTACTCCTGCTGGTGTGTTTGTGCACGTGTGTTTGTGCGGGTGTGTTTATGCTTGTGTGTTTGTTTGTGCTTGTGTTTTATAGAGGAGACTGGGCTCTTGTAATTGTTCTCACGTTAAGGTGCTTTTGGAGGTTGAGCTCCGGGTAAAATACATAATCACAAGGAACAAAAAATATATCACAAAACCTAGCCACAAGGAAAAGGGTATGCTGAACATATCACAGGTCAGACTAGACATATCTACCTACCTTATACAGTATCGAGGATATTATAATAATTAACATAACAGCTCCTATGACCGTAAGGAACAGGGTCCAGAATCCCAAATCCTTGAGCGACTCCAGGCCAGATCTGCCTTCCTGTAGGGGGGTAAAAATGACTGGATAAATATCCTAATATTTACAGTATGCTATCATTAAATGTCCTTCTTTCCCTCACTGTCTCTCCCGGCTTCTTCTCAGTCTCTTTCCTCTAGGTCTCTGTCTGTATGTTTGTTTCTAACAGAAGGCACAAGTGATATACTTGCTAGTAATAATTCTTAAAAGTATCCAAACACATATGAATTGTGAGAAACAGCATTAGTCACTAGAGTAAGTGCTCTAGAAGACATGAGAAGACTCTAGGTGACTTGAAGAAATCTAGAAGTTACTAGGAGACTAGAAGAATCCTGAACAAACTACAATAATCAAGAAGATATTGGAATCCTCTAGAAGAAACTAGATACTCTAGAGGCAACTAGAAGACTCTAAAATACATGAAATTACTCTAGGATATAGTTAACGTGATATAGAAGGAAGTGAAGGATGTTTGACACCAAACAGGTGTCAGACAGTTGTTTGACACCTGTTTGGCAGGTGTCAAACAACTGTATGTAGCCATTAATTCTCCTGTAGACCATGCTGCCTCTCTTTCCTTCCCTCATTGCCTCTACCCCTCCCTCACTGTCTCTCTCACCTTCCTCACTTTCTCTCCTTCTCCCTCACTTCCTCTCCTTCTACCTCACTTTTCTCCTCCCCCCTCCCTCACTTCCCCTCCTACCTCACTGTATCTCCCCCTCCCTAACTGCCTCTACTCCTCCCTCACTGCCTCTCACCCATTGATTGATGAAAATTAAGCTACCCATGAGGTGGCACGGGCATGAATAACCCGTTATCATTCATTGCTTCCTTCTCTCATTATATATATCCCCTCCCTCCCTCACTATCTCTCTTCTCTATAACTGTCCTTCACCTCTATTAATATCTCTCATCTCCCTCACTGTTCCTCATCTCCCTCACGGTCTCTCCTCCCTCACGAATACTTACTGCCCATTCTATGAGAGCGACGTGGGTCGTTGCCTTGATAACGAAGCCCTTATAGGGTACTCTGTCGTCCCCCCCGTCTTTTGGGGGGTCGTTTCCCCCGTCTTCTGGGACGATGGCGTCAGATTTCGTAGTGTTTACAACTTTGCTCTTGTCGTTGGCGGAGGAGTTTGTGTCGTCCTGTGCGTTAGTTGTGCCGTTTTCGAGAGCCTTTTCGACGTCTCGAGAGTCGTTCTTGTTGTCGTTTTCCGTGAGGTTGACGTCGTGCTGTGTCGGGGTGTTGTGGTCCTCGGGGTTCCTCGTCAGGAGGGATTCTGTCTCTTGTTCCGTGGTCGTCTCGTTGAGTGTTGTGCTGTCGTCCGTGGTGACCTGGTCGTCGACGTCCTTGGTGACCTGGTCGTCGACGTCCGTGGTGCCCTGGTCGTCGACGTCCGTGGTGAGCTGGTCGTCGACGTCCGTGGTACCCTGGTCGTCGACGTCTGTGGTGCCCTGGTCGTCGACGTCGTCCGTGGAGACCTCGGGGTGCAGATCGCCAGCTGTGCCGCCACAGGTGGTGGCATGATGGTCGTGGGACCAGCTGGAGAGAGGCTGGTCGTTCACCGAGACACAGGGCTGGGTCGTCTCGAAGGTCATAGACGACTCCAGAGTGATCGACCTTGTCTTGAGTCGCTGTGAAGAGAGGGAAGAGTCAATGAGGACGGAGAAAGAGGAGAGAGAGAGAGAGAGAAAAGAAGAGAAACAGAGTAGAGAAATAAATGGGAGAGAAGAGGAGAAAGGAAGAACCGCACGACAACCTCTATTAAAAAAAAAGAACCTTCTTGCCTAACAGCCTGAGTGACTTATGAATATATTTTCAAATACTATTTTTATATTAGAGAGAGAGAGAGAGAGAGAGAGAGAGAGAGAGAGAGAGAGAGAGAGAGAGAGAGAGAGAGAGAGAGAGAGAGAGAGAGAGCGCCTCTCACCTTTATAGTGGCAACAGTGATGAAGCCGCTAACATCCACCTTTACAGTGTTGCCAGCAAGCAAATTGGACACCTCACATCTGAGAAGAAAAACAGAAAAACAACATTTCTTAAATACTCTTATAAGTTATCCTGAAAAAGAAACAATCTTGAACCACACAGTAATAAAAAGTGTCTCTCTCCATACTTAATTCTCAAAAGAATATTTTCAGGTGACATGTATGTGAATAAGTCAATAAACTAGTATCTAACAGGAACACTACGTCTGTAATGAACATACTGCTGCCCTGCCTGATATACTGAGTATGCTGGGGCGAGCGAGGGGGAGACTCAGTGTTACCTGACTCCTTTCGTATTTAATTGTGTGAGTTAATTCATATTCAACTCACCCTCCTCCAATATTAGAGTGTTATTAGAATTCCCTCCAAGTAAAAAATACTTATATAAATGTCTAAAGGACAGACAGAGAGAGAGAAATTTACCAGCTACACTCTGTCCAACATGTCCCACCTTTCCCATCTGTCTCACCTGTTCCATCTGTCTCACCTGTTCCATCTGTCTCACCTATCCCACCTGTCCCTTGGAGAAAAGTTAGAGGAACCGAGCTTAACATCCTCTCGCCCAACTTACTGAAACGAGGAAAGTAAGTACTCAACCCTAGGATATCATAAGCTTACCTTTAAGCTTAATAAATTAACCAGGTGGTGGGAGTGATAACAAAGGGTAATTAATAACCGAGATAACCACAACTCCATACGCAGTTTCACTCCACAGTAACGCGTTCTACTAATAACACCTTCGGTGTTCGATCATTTGTAATGATATTACTTATTGACTGGTTGGACATTGGTCCTCTCATGCTGTTCTCGTATCCCGGCTTCTATCCTGTTATCCTCCCCCTTCCATGTGCTATATAGTCACACCAGCTCAGCCCTCTCTCGCTATAATTTCCTTGTGATCGAGAAGTATTATTTCAGAGTGAGAAATAATCCAGTATCTCATCTAAGTCACGGCAGACCCCTTCCCTCCTTTTCTAGGGGGAGGAGGGGTCGATTCTACCTCCTTTATCTCTCTTTTTCTATCCCCCCCCCTTCCTCTCTCTTCCACCCTCTCCTTCTCTCTCACTCAGAAAATATTCAACATTTTCAAGGCCCCGGCTGCTCCTGGGTCTATTTTCTCCCTTCTAAGAACCTTTTATAAATAATACTAATAAAATAATTATGCTAACTATTATACTCACGTGATCTCCTGGCATTTAATTTCTCTACAGTCGAGGCTTGTCAGAGTTCTCGTCCTGAAAATGCAACCAAATGTTGACAATATATTGTTATGTTATATGTTCAATATAATACAATATGTCCAACATACGATAATATGTCCAACAATGTGAGGCGATGAATAACGGATTGTTGACTATTTTATTAGAGGTATTTTAGTATTTATTATTTTATTAATCATCAATATTTTATTAGATATTCACTAGTGCACCGACACCCTTCCCCCCGCCCCAGGAATCATCAAGCATTTACTCATTCATTTATAAAACATGTACATCTTTAAACAACCATGGCTTTTTATTTTTACATTTATTAAACAGCTTACGAGCTTCGAAACTTTACAATCCAAGGTTATTGTTGTTATAAACAATCTTGAAAATGCTTCTTAGCCCCATAAGCTGGTCAATAAATGTAAAGAAAGCCATCATGATTGTTGAAAGCTGTACTGGTTTCGTCAATAGCTTAGTAAATATTTGATAAATCATCATGATACAGATCTGGAAGGATTCTATCATGCAGAATCATATATATAAATAAATCCTCACCTTTTATTGTCGTCAGATGGATGAGGGAAGGCGGTGAGGGCAGCGGAATCTTGGTCATAAGACCCGTCAGGTGAGGCGAGGCGTGAGTTTCCCGCCAAGCGCCGGCGTCGTGAAGGGCGGGTCTCTTCCGTCCTGGCCGTTGTCTGCCTCTCTCCTGCTGGGGCCCTGGACGCCTCTCCTGCTGCAGGATTCCTCGCAGAGTCTGCTGCCTCGGGGTTGTCTGCCTTAAGATTTTCTGTTCTTGCAGTGTTTGGAGCCAAACTCTTCTCCTCTTCCTTATCCTCAATCTCTTCAAAGTTCTCTCTTTCTCGCTCCTTGTGGGAGGTGAGCTGCAGAAGGAGTAGAAAACAAAAAACACCTGTATTTGCTTGGAAAACACCTGTAGTTGCATAGAAAACATCTGTAATTGCATGGGAAACACGTGTAGTTGCATGGAAAACACCTGTCGTCGCATGCAAAAACGACCTTTACTCGTACTCATTTTAGCGGGTGTTTGGATGGCTGGCATATTGAGCTCTGCTGTTCAATTTCGTGATTTTCTGTTCACTTGGTGTTTTATGGAGCAGGCTGTGTTAACCACGTGTACTCACCTAATTGTGCTTGCGGGGGTTGAGCTTTGGCTCTTTGGTCCCGCCTCTCAACTGTCAATCAACTGGTGTACAGATTCCTGAGCCTACTGGGCTCTATCATATCTACATTTGAAACTGTGTATGGAGTCAGCCTCCACCACATCACTTCCTAATGCATTCCACCTGTTAACTACTCTGACACTGAAAAAGTTCCTTCTAACTGTTACGGACCCGAATCCAGCATCCGAGCCCGGAGCAGTGACGACCACCCCATCAGTGGGCCAGCTCCCGAAACCCCCTCCAAATGGACACCGCCACCTAGTAAGGACGAGATATACTGGCCACAAGGGCTAGTTTCCCGTCCTGATCAGCTCATAACACAGCCGCTGCTGACCTCTGGTGAGGATGGAGCTTAGACAGCAACGCCATCTATGGAGTGGATACGACGGGCGTTTGTGTCTAAGCCTGTAAGTAAGGTGTCCTAGTGTGTCCCTATTACTGATGACGTGTCTGATTACAGAGCCGACCTGGGACTGCTGTAATGGAAGTTGGATCAGTCTACCCAAGGCAGTCGTCTTGTCTCCAAGTGTTTGCTGCAGCAGCTGTGAGTTGCCCCCCGGATGAACACTGTGGTGTTAGCCTGCCTGTGAAGTGGCAGTTGAGGGATTGTCATACCCGGGACTGACTGGTGGAGACGCTTAACCACTGAGGTGTTGTGGAAAGGAGAGTGACCTGTGGGATCACACGAGGCTCCTGACTAGGGTTCGCTACCTTAGTATCGATTGTGGAGTGGCCTAACCAGCGTTGCTGTTTGGAACCTGCCAGCTGCCGGCTGGACTTGTGGTTGAAGGCCTCCACGACGGTGCCCCCAGTGGAACTGTGATTTGGCTGGCCTGTGGCCAGGGTAGACTCAAGAGAATCGAAGGATTCGTCGTGAGGCCACAAGAGGACCAGGAGCTGAGCACCGTGAACGTCCAGAGTCTTCAGAAGAAGACTACATTGTACATTCTAGTGTTTATACCCCCCCCCCCGTGTAATCGTTTGTATAGTATTTATGGTGATGGTAATAATTATAATATTAAGTTTTTGCCTTTATTTCCCTTCCCCTTTAATTTACTTGCGTTACGGATCACATCCCTTGAAAGCCACTACTAGCTTGGGGCCGGATACCCTACCTCTAACAACATCTGAGTAAGAACCCGGTTGCGACCCGAGAGGGCCGTAACACTAACGTCCCTGTAGCTCATGTGGGTACTCAGTTTCCACCTGTGTTCCCTTTTTCGCGTCCCACCAGTGTTGAATAGTTTATCCTTGTTTACCCGGTCGATTCCCCTGAGGATTTTGTAGGTTGTGATCATGTCTCCCCTTACTCTTCTGTCTTCCAGTGTCGTAAGGTGCATTTCCCGCAGCCTTACCTCGTAACTCATACCTCTTAGTTCTGGGACTAGTCTAGTGGCATACCTTTGGACTTTTCCCAGCTTCGTCTTGTGCTTGACAAGGTACGGGCTCCATGCTGGGGCCGCATACTCCAGGATTGGTCTTACATATGTGGTGTACAAGATTCTGAATGATTCCTTACACAGGTTCCTGAACGTTGTTCTGATGTTAGCCAGCCTCGCATATGCCGCAGACGTTGTGTGTGTGTGTGTGTGTGTGTGTGTGTGTGTGTGTGTGTGTGTGTGTGTGTGTGTGTGTGTGTGTGTGTGTGTGTCTGCGTGCGCGTGTCTGCGTGCGCGTGTCTGCGTGCGTGCGTAAGTGTGTACAAATTACATATATAAATTACCTCAACACATTCAACAAAACACACACACGCACACACACACACAAACACACACACACACACACACACACACACACACACACACACACACACACACACACACACACACACACACTCACAAAATACACCAATCTACTCTAATCCCCCCGTTCCCCTCCCCCACACCCAAAACCAACACACAAACACGCAGCAACAGCAAGGCAAGTTAGCCAAAGCGTTTCCGCAGTGAGACTCACGTTCAAGGTGTTGAGCGGAGGAGTATGGCAGACGACAGGGCCGGAGGTGCGGAGTGCCTCCACCAGGTACAGCAGGGGCAGGCCGTTGGGCATGTGAGTTGGCACCTGCAGCGTCATCTGTAACATCCACCGCAAGATATCATGCAATTATCAGGACAACAACAAACAAATAAACCCCGCTAAGCCTGCTATATAGCACATGGAAGGGATATGGGGACAGGATAGCAGCTGGGATGTGAGGATAGGGATAGCAAGCTGGGATATGAGGACAGGATATAAGAGCTAGGATATGAGGACAGGACATAACAACTGGGATGTGAGGACAGGATATAGCAACTAGGATATGAGGACAGGATATAGCAGCTCTGGGATATGAGGACATGATAGCACCTGGAAGTGCTATATCCAAGAGGAGTCAAGGCTATAGGGGCGCCCCTATATCCAAGAGGTTGGGCATAGGGGCGCAGAATCTCTTGTGCCTGTCTTGGATCTCTGAGAGATCTCACAATCTCTCACAATCGGAGAGTTTGTGCCCACCTAAGAGACATTACAAACTTGAGCAGAATAGTTAACTCCCTCAATGAATTAAGAAAGCACTATTTTCTTTAATATATTTAATATTTATTTTTTAAAATATTTTTAAAGTCTCTTAAGAGATTCCCAACATTTTACACCCGTAAGATAGCGTAAGTTTTAAGAGTTTTAAGGGTTAATCTTGTTTGATGAACTGTTCACTTGAGATAGGTTAAGTGTAGCTATCCACTACACTTCATCTTACTATATGTCTATCTATCTTGCCTCATCCTCTATCCTTAAAGTATGACCAGCACTGAATACTAACCAGCTCTGGGCCATCACATCCATGTCAATACTCACTATTTCCCTCTTAGCTTCTATCTACTTTTAGTAAACAACAACTTTCAATGAAACCAGCCCCCCCCTTCCCTCACCAGCACCTACTTACAACAACTAATAACACCCACTAGCACCTACTTACAACTAATAACACCCACTAGCACCCACCATTACCCACCTTAGCACCAAGAAGAGGTGTGGGGCCCACATTGGAGATGGCGAAGCTGTGCTTGGTGTGAGGACCCAGCATCTCTGCGGAGGCGGCGGCCAGGGCGTCTGGGTCAGACAGCATGTCCAGGCTCAGAGTCTCATTCACCCGCCCCTCCACCGTGTCGGGGTCCGAGGAGCTGGCGACGGGAAGAGGAAGTGAGAGAGAGAGAGAGAGAGAGAGAGAGAGAGAGAGAGAGAGAGAGAGAGAGAGAGAGAGAGAGAGAGAGAGAGAGAGAGAGAGAGAGAGAGAGAGAGAGCGTCATTAGGGGAAAATCGACAAGCCAATACGACTATATAGCACTGGGAAGGAGTCAGGATAAGGATTTTAGATGGGACGGGTGGAAAGGAACGGTGCCCAACCACTTGCACGGTCGGGAATTGAACACCGACCTGCATAAAGCGAGACCGTCGCTCTGCCGTCCAGCCCAAATGGTTGGGGAGAGATAGAGAAAATAGACAGATAGATAGATAATTATCCTTCACCTGAACTCACCCATCAACAAGAAGGTTGACCAGGCTGACTTTAAGTACTGTAAGGTCAAGGGCGTTGTCAGCCTCGTTAAGGTCCTTACTGCTGCTGGTGACGTTGAGGTGAAAGGTCAGACCTGAGTCATGACCTTGTGTCAGCAGGCTCAGTGGTGACTGGCTGAACTGGAAGGTCAGTGGGATCTGTCGAGGAAAAAAAATTATATATATATATATATATATATATATATATATATATATATATATATATATATATATATATATATATATATATATATATATATATATATATATAACGAAACAAACAACAAAGAGTCTTGGACCAGGTTTCAACCATGGTGAGACCTGGGTCAGAAATCATCAAGCATTTAAGCATCCGCTCACGAAACCTGTACATCTTAAAGCACTCATGGTGACTTTATTGATTTTTATTGAACAGTTCACAAGGTCTTAAACCTTCACAACCTCCCCCCCCCAAGGTTATTAGTATAAACAACCTCCTAGTGCTTCGGAGCTCATAAAATGTTTAATAAATTTAAGCAAAGCCGCGTGCGAGTGTCAGGAACCTTCCCTGTCCCACACACACACACACACACAACGCGGGACCAAAGAGCCAGAGCTCAACCCCCGCAAACACAACTAGGTGAGTGCACACACACACACACACACACACACACACACACAAACTTCCTCACCTTATCCCCGCTAAATAGGTCCGAGCTGAAGAGACAGACGAGAGTAATGACAACCTTTCCGTCTCTGACAGGCAGCCGGCACGAAGGCACGTGCTTCTCCCCTGAGATCCTCACGTACTGCACGCTAGGGGGGTACGACACCATCAGCTTCGTCTCGTAGGCCGTGTCGTTCCTCACCTCCAGCTGGACCTGCAGCTGCAGCTGCTCCTCGCCCACCAGCAGGTGCCGCCTGAGCGGGAATCAAAGCGAGGGAGTGACCAACACAAGTCACTATTAGCGAGTCAGGATGACACCTCTAGATAATGCTAAAGATTATGTTGTTCAGAGGTCAGGCAGGGCCGACACAGGTGGTTCAGGGCCAGGTAGTGGCAGTCCAGATGGTTAGAGGGGTTAGATTATGCCAGGACAGTTGGTTTAAGGAGTCAAGAAGCGTCGGTACAGATCGTTAGGGGGTCTGGTAATGTCAGTACAGGTAGTTACGGGTTAGAAAGTGTCGGAGAATGAGGTTAAGAGGGTTCAGGAAGTGTCAGTAGAGGTGATCAGTGTGTCAGAAAGTGTCATGCAGTTTATTAAGAGCTCAGCTGAGAGTAGGAAGCCATTATAACCCAGTTGATAGTGGTCTAGTGTTTCACGTATTGTAGGTAGCAAATTCCTCCTCCCCGCCCCTCCACCTCCCACTGTGAACAACCGCACCTTGTTGTTTCATAACGAAGAATTACTTGACCTTAGAGAGCCAGGCAAGAGTTCGTCAGAGGTCATGGAAAGTTATCTGATGCTATCTGACAGATGTAAAATGTAGGGATGTAAATATGCGTAGTC